>NC_143486.1:1123616-1367616 GCF_027475165.1 Benincasa hispida
ATTATATATATATATATATATATATATGTAATGTTTAATTTAACAACTATATGTAACAATAATACTAATTTCCTATATAAAATTTACAATTTCAATATAAATATTAAATTTAGTTAATTTTAAATAATAAAATAAAAAGCAGGGATTTTTCTCCACGAGGACGGGGATGGGGAGTGCATCCCCGCCCCTCCCCAGCCACGTTATCATCCCTAGACCATATCGATGTTTGTCCAGAAAAACAAGAAGTATTGTGACAATACCAAACGGTATTCTATCCAGTCGAGGGTTTGCCACCTGCAAGTCGCCATGATCACACCATTGAATTGAAATCGGAGGAGGGACCTGTGAATGTACAGCCATATCATTATCCACA
This sequence comes from Benincasa hispida, assembly GCF_027475165.1. Taxonomy (NCBI): domain Eukaryota; kingdom Viridiplantae; phylum Streptophyta; class Magnoliopsida; order Cucurbitales; family Cucurbitaceae; genus Benincasa; species Benincasa hispida. Next base: position 1,123,990 of record NC_143486.1, read on the forward strand.
ATTTAAAAAAGATGAGATTAATGGAGGAAATGCTCACAGCAGGGATAATACAACCAAGCACTAGCCCATTCTCAAGCCCAGTCCCATTGGTAAGGAAAAAAGATGAGAGCCAGAGGTTTTGTGTGGACTACTGAGTCCTTAATCAAGTAACAGTCCCTGATAACCTTCCCATACCAGTTGTTGATGAGCTTCACGATGAGTTGGCGGGCACAACGGTGTTTTCAAAGATTGATCTTAAGTCCGATTATCATCAGATTCAAGGAACGCCAAAGGATGTTTATAAGACAACCTTCAAGACTCATGAAGGGCATTACGAGTTCTAGGTTATGCCATTCGATTTGCATAATGCTCCATCAACGTTCCAATCAGTAATGAATGATCTCCTAAGGGCACATTTACGTAAGTTTGTGCGGGTATTTTTCGATGATATACTAGTTTACAACTCCTCGATTCATGATCATGTAGGAAACTTAGCAACTATTCTAAGATTGCTATCAGAGAACCAATTTGTGGCTAATGTAAAAAAATGTACGTTTGTTGTATCAAGAATTGAATATCTTGGTTTTGATCTCCGCTGAAGGGGTAGCAGCTAACCTCTCTAAAATTGAGTTCATGAGGCAGTGGCCGATACCTACAACACTCAAACAGTTGAGAGGATTCCTCGATTTAACCACGTATTACCGCAAATTCGTGGCTAATTATGGCTCAATAGCCTTTCCACTCACACAACTACTCAAGAAGGACAATTTTCATTGGTCCGATGAAGCTCAAACAACCTTTGATGCATTAAAAAAGGCAATGACTGAGTTTCTTGTTCTGGGTTTGCCTAACTTCTCAAAGTCGTTTGTAGTTGAAACGGACACGTCTAGCATGGGGGTGCAGTTGTCCCGATGCAACAAAGCCGTCCTCTAGCATTCTTCAGTCAGGCTCTACCTCTGACCTATCGAATAAAAGTCGTTTATGAGAGAGAATTAATCGCCATTGTCCTAGCTGTGCAAAAATGGAGACCTTATTTGTTAAGATGTCGATTCACAATCCGAACAGATCAAAAAAGCCTTAAGTTTCTGCTGGAACAACGGATTATTGTTGGGGAGTATCAAAAATGGGCGGCCAAATTAATAGGGTATGACTTTGTGATAGAATAATTCCGCAACAGATGCCTTGTCTTAAATTCCATCTTCATTCGAATTATCTGCACTTAGTTTCATAGAAAACATCAACACCGTTGTATTTGTGGCCCAAGTTGATCAAGTCAAAGAATTGGGGAAGGTTCGCTTAGGTATTCAAACCGGTGATCAATGTCCAGTCGGATACTCGTTGAAGGGTGACCTATTGCTATATAAACAGAGGATGGTGTTACCTACAGATTCCCCTCCAATTCCTCTATTACTACAGATATCCTTACTTGAATAGGATCTATTCTATAGGTTGTACAACTGCGTTCTTGAGTTCTTCCATCTAATGGGTACTCAGTTGAAGAGAAGCACGGCATATCATCCTCAAACTGATAGCCAAACAGAGGTGGTGAGCAGGGTTTTAGAGGCATATCTTCGTTGCTTTGCTATGGAGACACCAACGAAGTTGTCAGCGTGGGCCGAATATAACTATAACACCTTTTTCCACACATCATTGAAAAAGACCCCATACGAGGTTGTTTATGGCAGACCAATACCACTGCTAATATCATATGAATCTGGGGCTCATCGTTGAAGGATTTGCCAGCCACATTGGCTTGAACACAACGGATGAAGTCACTAGCTGACACTAAACGAATAGAGGTGGAATTCGCCATTATGGATTGGGTGTATATCAAGCTCTAGTCCTATCGACAAGCACCTTATTTATCCATAAACATATGAAGTTGGCACCTCGATTCATTGGCCCCTACCAAATTATCGAACGCATAGGACCTGTGGCTTACAAACTTGATTTGCCAGCCAACATCAACATCCACCCAGTCGTCCATGTCTCTCAACTACGCAAGGTTGTGGGTTCAATATTACCAAGAATTTCAACCCCTCCATTGTTGCAAAAAGATGGGCCTTTACACCCCCAGCGAAGTACTAGGACTATGCAAAATTGTAGCTACGGTGTTATCTTCTAACGACTTTGAAGTTTTGATTCAGTGGCAAGGTATGTTGTCCGAGGATGCCACAGGGGAAAATGGCCTGCAAATTATAGAACAATTTCCGGATTTTCACCTTGAGGACAAGGTGGTTTTTTAAGGGACAAGTAGTGATAGACCTCCGGTCATCAAACGGTATATGAGGAGAAGGAAGAGGGATGATGAAATAAATGTAATGAATTAATATAAAGGGATTTAGTTTGTTATGGGGGGTGTATAACGGTTTGTTGTGGGCCCAAGAGGAAAGATTCGAATAGTTAGATAGGAGGGCTATTTAGGGTCGTTTGGATGAGGGTTTCTACATCATCTTTGCAGTGTATCGTGTGAAGCTTGGATAGCTTGTAGAGGGAGGGGGTCTCGACTTCCTTGGCAATTTTGCCTAAATATTGAATAGATAAACCAAGTTATATCATAGTCTTCTCAACATTTCTCATCCATCTTTGACTTGGATCAGTTAAAATCTTCTTCTCAGTGCTATCTTTCTAAGAAATTTGATGGGCATTCCATTCAAGACGTCTATTGCAATTGGCCGGCGTTTATCAAGCCTCTCTGAGTTTTTCTTTCTTGTTTTAAATCTCTTGTTTAAGCTCTTAGTTTGTTTTGCTTTAATTTCACGACTATGTCTTTGGTTTATGTCTTAAGTCCTTTGTGATTTTTTGTTTACGCTATGTTTTGGAGTATCCTTTTATATCTCAAAGCACTAGTCTCTTTTCATTCCCTTGATGAAAAGGTTCGATTCTTTTTCTTTAAAAAAATCATCCTACTTATCCATGTGAGAACAAAAACCTTTGAGGGACAAGCTGCCAACTCAAATACTTTTAAGGTCATAGGTTCAAAATGTCAAACTAAATATGGTCATTCGCTCAGGTATTATCTTACAAGGAGAAAGAAGCAACCATACTTTTAAGGTCATAGTTAACCTTAACCAGAAAAGATGTAAACGTTCAAAGAGAAGGAAAAAGGGATACCTACAATTATGAAAATAATATACTACAGATTTCATCGATAACCAACAGCCTCAATTCATCTTTCAAACTATCTAAAGTCAACTCAAATGTAAGTCCTACAGTCACTCACAATTCAGTAAAAATAAGTGAAATAATGCAAGTATCTACTAATTTGAACTCAATCGAGCACTAATAAAGTTTGCTGGCATATACTATCAGTCCACCACTGCAAACTAAGAGGAAGTTAGAAGGACTTTTCTAGCTTACAGAACTACCCACCTCCGGGAAAAGCTCGAAGGGTTCTTGCTTGGCATACTGAAAGGCCCCACCACCGCCACCTCGTCCTCTCCCTCGCCCTCTAAATGCCATCCTCCTGCTTGTAGAACAAATGAATAAACTACTCCATGTATAAACACAAAATAGGAGGTCTGATCTCAAATGTCAGACCTTAAATCTGTATTATAGTCAAAATTCTTTACATCATTTAATGGAAGGCAATATGTTTCATTACCTGAAATTCCTTAACCTTGTTGATGACTTGCTCAAATTATGGCTGAAACAAAAATGCTCCCTAGTACAATGCAACACTACACTACGGTATCCTGAGAAGAACAAAGACAGAGACAGCAACATTCCAATTTTAAGAAAAATTGAAATTTAAAGCCTACCAAAACTCATTTCTTTAAAAAATATTTAGAATCATACATCTTAAACACACCTTTTATCCCAGTAAAAGAAAGGTTAGTGAATTTGCAAAATCATAATGAAGAATGTCCTATCCAGAATCAAAACCAATGACAATACTATTTCTCCTAGCCCTGAACTCAAGCTTAACTAATGTAACAACCTAACTTGTAAGATCTTTAACTGGAGTCATTATTACAATAAATTTCTTATAAACTGGTCATGTTGAAATTCATCATGAATGTCAATAATAGATTTTATAGTAAAACATGTAAAAGCATAAATCTTAATCGGTGAGGCAAAAAACATCAAGAAGTAAATTTCGCTTGGCACATTAGGCGTTCTAGTAGTATTGTCACTAACTTTAAAAATATTATTACCCAAGCAGATCAACCTCCTTTTGGCTTTAGGAAAACTTAAATCAAACCCTAAATATAAGCCCAACTTAACTTTAACACTTGGTTAAACCCAAAACATAAATTCACCTTAGAATAACTCCAAATCACCTACTAGCTTAATCCAAACTCACTCCAAATCTCTGAACAACCTTTGCACAATTCAATAATAAGGTTTAGGAACCCAATTTCTCAACAACACAAGTGAATCCAAGAATCAAAATTGGTTTTGGAGCCTTAATACCTAACAAAATGTCGTTGAAAAGATATCAACCTTCCTGCACAGCACCTTTAAATCCTTTATTACCGGAATATAAGACCAAAGTCGCGTGGGTAAGTTAACTTTAGGCCAAATGGGTTATGGATAAACCAAAAATAACCAAGGAAACCCAAATTTCAACTCACCCAAAACCTTAACGACGTGGGCAGCGGCGGTTGCGAGCAGCTGATAACAGTGGCTGTGGCGTATCGACGTCGGCGTGACTGCTAGGCATGAGTGGGTGGTCGCCGGCAGGGCGTGTGGGAGTGGGAAGGTTTGAGAGAGAGAAAGAGAGAGAGAGAGAGAGAGAGAAACGGAAAATAAAAGGGCTTACCGGGTGCGCGAGGACTGATCGGAGAAGAAGGCGGCGAATGTGTGGGAAGGAGAGAGAGTAGCTGGTGTAGAGGAGCAGCTATCAAAGGTGGGGGAAAAGAAACGCTGCGGCAGGTTTTTTTCTTTCTTTAATTGATTTAAAACGCGCACATAATTTAAACTTAGGTAACACTACCTTTTTAGTTATTTAATTTTTGGAATTGTTATATTTAGTCTATTTTTGAAAAAAAAAATTAAAAAGTAGGTAAAATTAGAATAATATAGTAGTTTTGAAAACAATTTATAAAAGTATTGTACTTTTGAAACTATTTAGAAAAATATTGTTATTTTTTTTAATAGGTCGAATTTTCAACACTCGATGTATTAGAAATTATTAAAAAAAAATTCTAATACATCGAGTGTTGAAAATTCGACCCACCTAGGTTAAATTTTCAACATTCAACCTTTTTTCTTTATTTTTCATTTTATCAAAAAAAATTCTTAAAATATTTTATTATTTTATTATTTTATTTAAACTCTAAAAAGATCAAATTAAAAGAAATAATATCTCATCAAAATAAAAAGTGTAAATTAAAATATCTCATTTATATAAAAATAATTACAAAAATTAATGTGTCCCATAAGGCGGACGTCGTCGATTTCGAGCTGATTGTCGTCGTCGACTTCGAATTTGAGGTTGCCTTGGTTCTTCTTAATGTTGCTCTGGTACCTCTGCAGGCGCTTCATGATATAAATATTCATTATGCTCTCCACGACCCCGACCATGTCCATGCACGTATGAAGACGAAGGACCAGCCTCTGATTCATAATGTCTTGAACCAAATGCTAAAATCATCATCATCAGACTAACATAATCAATTTGACTCTGCATCTGCATCACAGAGGCAACTCTTCCACATTATGGACAACCTCATCAAACTCATCATCTTCCCATACAGGTCCTATACGTCTAGGAGCTGGTGGAGGAACAATAGATATATCGTACATATAATGTATCTCCTCCACATATAACTTTGATTGTCACTACATATAGCAAGAACCTGGTTCAAATCATTCGCAACATCACGAAGTCTACTATTGTTCGATCTCTGTGAATTATAAAACAATTAGATAATATTTAAAATAAATTTAAATTGAAAAAAAATTAGATAATATTCATTCATTTACCAGATGACCTACAGCTGCTCTCAGACGAGTGACGTAGTGCCTTGTGATATTATTATATCAACGAATGTAGTCTTGAGTGACATCCCTGTCAAACTGTTCAATAGAAACCCTCACTGCAATAAACCTTGTACGATAGTACCATCGCACTACCAAATGTGCAACTTTTTCGGATCAATTTACAGTTCTTAAGTCGATATCATGCAGTAAGGGTTCAGTATTACAAGGCGATGGGACATCCTGCTGAAAATCGAATTATCTCATCACCCTATCAGAAAGATGCCACTCACCAATGTGAAAACACATGAGAGGACTATCGTCCACCATATGTTTTGACCATTTGTACAGAAATTGGGTAAAGTATGCATAATAATTTTGTACGGCTCCCAAATAACCTGAAACACAAAATATTATATTGGAGAACATTAAAGACAAATACAATAAAAATGTGTATAAAATAATCAATTAGGTTTAGTGTAATGTACCTGATCAGGTTGAAGCAGATCAAACATGTATCTGTATTGGCTGACTACATGTGTGGTTGTCCTAATCACACAAAATTTGTCTCTCCACCTAAATTTTTAAATTGATAATTTAGAATCTAAATTAACTAGATCAGTGATATAAAAATTAAATTAAATTAAAATAACATACCGAGAACCATAGGCTCGTCCAGCTAACTGAGCGTCATTAACATGTTGTAGTTGTAGAACCATTGTTGGAAATCGCTCCCAAACCCATAGTTGCAAAAGTATGAGAAGCCCAGCTATCACACGAACCTCAGGTCTTGTTGCTTTGCATAGTTGTCTATACAACCATGCCAAACATGCTTCACCCCACAAATACTGCCCCGCATCATAGAGGTTAGCTAATAGTGGCAGGAACATCAAGTAAACAAAATGACTTGATTTTACGGAAAACAGACTTCCACCCATCATTTGTAGTATATATGCTCGCGCATATCTTATGATGGTTTCCTTTTCTGCAACTACGTTTGATTAGATTGGGTTTCTTTATCAAATTGAAAAGCTAACTGCAGATTAGCCCCACTAAAGTGAGAGTGAACCAGTGGTGGACCAAGTTGTTGGGCACAAGTTCCATCTATTTGATTTTCAATTTAGATTATAATAACTTACTATTCTTTCAATGTAATTTCCATTTACATGTAACAAGGGTATTCAAGATTTATTTGCTTTTTCCCATACATTAGAATTCAATAAACAAATCATTTCAGAACAAGAGAAAAGAGAAAGTAGAGGGACCTTGGATGAATTATGAGGTCGCTTGTAGAGGTTTACAAGTGTTGTAAACTACTACATATGGTAGATTCTGACCATTCACGTGGAGACTTGCAAGTGAGGGTGCCATATATAGAGAGTTTGTATAAGACTTGGACCATGAAATGACTAGAATCTGTATATAACACCATTGATACTAAAAACTTACATCTCACCTAAACGATCAGAGGTGACACGACCTCAATCCTGTGTGTTTTGGGAACTTCTGCCTTTAAGTGCAGTCCTTTGATTAGTATGGGTGAGAGTGGCCAGATTGTCAACTCAACATGGCTACCTTTTTTAGGACTTGTCTAATCTGGGAGTTGGGAACTCAATCCACAAGATGGAATTCACTCATTTCTTGAACCAAGGATAAGTAGAGAGATTGCTCCCTTAAGGGTTGATTCCGGGACTTGAACATAGTGGCTACAGCTTCTCTTTGGAAGAGAAGACTTAGTCATAGTAGGACTATAACTTATGTTCATTAGAGGGATCAGTGGTACTTAAGGAGTTAGATGTAACTATAGGGGCATAATGGTTATTGGCCGAGCTGTACTTACGAGTGATCTGTGAAGGGTTGTTGCACTTATGATTGGTTAAGATGGACACATAATATATCTGTGGCAAGGAGAGTTCAGTTGTCGTTCTTTAGTGGAGTGTCTGATAGTTAATGGATGGTGGATCCCATAACTAAAGAGTTTAGTCAATTATTCACGTACCGTTAGAGCTTCGAGCTACAGGTCTATAAGGTCCCCTTGGTAGCTCAATGGATTCAGTTGAGGATCAGTTCTTGGTGTTGATTTTAAATGTTCAAATTGACAAGAGGTATTTTGATTATATATGATATAATCGGTATGATGTACGAGATACATCTAGTAAAGGATTGATGTAAATGAGATTTACATTAAGTACCATAGAATAGAAAAAGAACTATGGTTTTATATGTTTCATGAGATGAAATATTAAAACTATAGGTTATAAATATAATATGATACGTTGGTTATCATTTATATTTATTAATATCAATTATTGGATAATTAAATCTTTTTCTCTAATAACCAATTGAGTGGGAAGTTATTGGTGGTTTATGGTAACTGTGAGATAAAAGAAAAATTGTTTTCATAATTTTAGTAAGTTTTTACAAAACGTTGAAAAATTGTTTTGAGATTTATTTCACAAAAAGAAACTCACGGAAGCTTGTCGAGTAAATATGGATTTACTAAGCGACAACTTGAGCGAAGTAAACGATCATGTAGTGTTTTATAGGCGACAGACACTAAGCTAAACGATTGGGCATCGACCTATACGATAGGTTCCTGTCTTCTCCCACTTGCCCAATCGTGTACACGATTGTTCTTTCCTCCTTCTTCTGCCTCATACCAAGTCCAAACAGAGCCTACCCTTTGGATTCTCACACCAAGAATAGCAAGGTAACCTTCTTGGTGGTGTCATACTCAACTCGACATCGTCGAGGTTCTGTGGAGGCTGTTCGTGTTGCTAGGGAGTTCGTGATGGAGGCGATCACTGAGTTCGAGCATGAAGTGTTTGTGCAGTGTTGCGGTCATATTGTTTGAGCATTCGAGCGTTCGTGAGCAAGAAACGTGGAGATGAGTCTACACATGTTTGTAGCTTTCGCCTTGTTCATTTATAGTTATCATGCTGTAATTTCTGTAACAATTGCATAACTGTATGTTTTATGTATGACTGTAATATGTAACGTTCATTCATGATTGTAATTTGGAATGATCTTTTCCACTACTCATGGAAACCTCGAGTTCGATTTCCTTTAGGTTCGATTTGCGGTCTCTCCAGTTTGAGCTGGTTGGGTTCTTCTGGACTGGTTCATGGCTACTTCGAGCCGTTTGCGGCTTGGTTGAGACAGTTCAAGGCCCAGTTCACTTGTTTTGATTATTTTGAAGATGTTGGTATGCTGGAAGTGCCAATTTATCTTTAGATAAACCAGAGTTTGAGGCTGATGTTTTGAAAGATCATGGTGGTGGTGAAAGTGATAATGATGTGGATGATGAAGATGTTATGGAGATTTAAGATTTGAATAGTATTTATGTTACTAATTTGGTTTGTACTAAGAACTTTGTGGTGGGACAAAGTGATAATGTTTCAAGTTTCTATAGTTTGTACTAAGAACTTTGAAATATGTATTTGGTTGATTAATTGATGTTATTAATTTGGTATTTTATGTTTTGGTAGATTACATTTAGTATCTTCCTTTATGTTAAATTTATATATATGAAAAAAATATATATTAAAAATGGCACATCCTTAGACGTATCCATATTTTAGTTTTTTAGAAATTGACGAATCACCGCATCCGATCATATCTGTATCGCGTTTCTGGATCAGTATCTATGCTTCATAGATTGTACTTAAGAAATATGAAAATCATTGTAAGAAATGTGGATGAAATAAACTTAATTTTCAAAAATTTAAAAAAAACCAACTAATTACTAGACGGGACCTAAGAAACTCTCATTCTTAATCACTACCCTCAAGCCGATATGATTTTAGCTCTAAGGATTGGATTAGACACGGATTGCTTCAAGATTAAAGCTCTTGAGACAAAAAACAAGTTTCTTTGCCAAAACACTCCACAAGATAAAAGGATCAATTCCACTTAATGTTTTTGGTAAGCAACTCGACATATGAATTGCAAAGTTCAACAAGTTCTTTGGCTAATCTCGAAAGAATCACATATGCCAAAATTTAATCAATCACAATCTAAACAAATCAAAACAACCTAAAGTTAAGGTAAAAATACCCTTACTTAAAATGATATAAAAAGAATCACATATGCCAAAATTTAATCAATCACAATCTAAACAAATCAAAACAGCCTGGTCAAGAAAACCTTAAAGCCACATCATAATTCATAACATAATGCAAAAATACCCTTACTTAAAATGATATAAAAAGGATAAACTTGGAAAATACTAAAATTAGATCAAAATCATTAAATAAGATATAAATAATACTTTGATGCGTTGACAGTTCATATCAATAGTTCTTAGAAAATTTTTATATGTTCTTAAATTTTGGTTAAACTTCTCAAAGGTCTCTAAATTATATATTTTTTCACACGTTTTTTCCCTATTTTTTACTTAGCCCTACATTCCAAAAAACCCATGACATATAGTAATTAAGAAAAACAATAGATCAATTTACATGATAATCTTTATCTAATATGTTAACAATAGAAATGAATGATATATGACTAAAGTATATATATTAAATTGAATCAGGAGACATATAACCTTGACCAAAATGTTTAGAAGTTCAAATATTCATCTAAAACTTAAAAAACATATTCAAAATTACAAATACCGAATAGGCGCTACACTTAAACCAAATTAAATGAATTGGAACCATATTTAAATCACAAGATTAAATCCATCATTTTAATCTAGTAACGTCAAATTGAACATTAATTAAAATGGTCAACACCATTCAAATCTCAATCTTCACATGTTTTGTTTAGTAAAAAATGGATAGATTTGAACTACATACCTCTTAGCCACTTATATATTTTATATGCCAGTTAAATTATGCTTATTTTGACTCAATTTTCTTGTGTGTTATTCATCTACAAAACCTACTTTGAACATGTCAATTTTATCTTCATACTCAAAGCAAAGTTATCTAAAAAGAATCAATTATTCTAGCGAAAGTTTTTTTTTGTTGGTCAAGTAAAACTAATGTAGTTAAATAGTTACTACTTATCTATAACAACTTGGCACTTCTCTCTTTACTTTTTTTTAATTACTGCTTTACCCTTTAAATTTGAAAGTTCATGTGTATTTACTTCTTAAATTTTTAAAAGAATTTAATAAAATTTTGAACTTTTAATTTTTATGTCGAGTAAGACTCTTCTCTGTCTTCAAAAACCTATGATCAATGATGGAAATATTCGTCGACATGTTGATATATGGGTTCGACATCGATATTAAATATCTACAGATATCTTTAATATGAATAGAAATACTAATAACAATATCCATAACTAAGTTTGAGAGTAAAAATAACTTAATTATTAATCTAAATAAAATTTTTAAATTTTTGTGACTTGCAAAAATATTCTTCGATATTGATATTTTATCGATATATCCGTTAAAATTGAAATCTAGATATCGATACCGACATTGATATTTTAATCATTGCCGATAATATATCATCTATCTTTTTTTTACCAACAAGTACATATTCAACTATTTTTAATACATATGACATTAAAACTTATATCTAATGGAACACAAACTCAAAATTTTGATTCTAGTAAGCCTATAAATTTTAAAAAATATTGAATAAGTAAAAAATCTATTAATCACACTCTTAGCTAACACAAAATTGAAAAATTGATACTTTAAAAAGTTAAAATAAATAGATTGGAAGTAAAAAAAATAAAAAATAAAAAATAAAAAAAAAGGATAGAGGTAAAAGATCAAGGTCTAGACTGGCAATCTATTTATTTATTCTTCCATCTAAATCCATTAAAGTTAAAATAGAAAAGGAATTCATTCCTTTGCCAAAAGAAAAACATGAACAGGAAGGAAGGATTGAAAAGAATCCTACTTTGCACATTTGCAATTTAAAGATAAAATAAAACGAAGAGAGGAGCGATTGAACAGCTCGTTCACGTAAATCCTCCAAAACAAAAAACCATCCAAAATTAAACCATTTCCATAACAAAATCCATCTTCGTATTCCTCATAATCCTCATTTTAATCTAGATCGGTTATCCCCATCTCATTCAACTGTTCCAATTTGGAATCCATTAAGATCCCTTTCTTTTTCCCTGTTCCATCAACCAAAATCCTTCTGGGTAGGCCCGCTCTTGCACGTCAACATCGAGACAAAACGTGGACATTGTTTGCCACAAAAGAAAGAAAGAAAAAAGGATTTGAATTGGAATTTTCTACACTTGGAATTGTGTTTGATCAGCCTATGACACGGACGAAAAAGCACCCAATTGAAACAAGAATCGCAGTAATCCGGCCAACGTCAAAGCGTTACTCTCCCGCTGATTTCATACGTTCCCAAATGCTTTTCTATTACAAAATCAAAGTAACTTCTCCACCCTTCTCCTCAACTACTCATTTGGGTTTCCTCTAATTTTCCCTCTTCTCCTCCCAATCTGCAGTGGGGTTTGATTGGTTTTTTTTCACCTCTTACGAATCTGAAATGGAGTTCGCTTGATTTGTCCTCTTCTCTTACGAATCTGAAATGGGTTTCGGCTGATTTTTCGAAGTTGTTATTCTTTCTGCAGCAGTTGATCTTTTGATTTTCTTATTGAATGGTCTTCGAGAGTTTTTATGGGGTTGATTTGAAAAAAACTTGTTTATGTGCTTTGATGTCAGATGGGTCATCCGATTCTCTTTGGTTTATGCAGATGGAAGACGATGAAGACGACGACCTATAATATTTTTTGTTTCTTTAGTTCATTAATTTGGTTAGATTAAAGGTTCTTGATATCCAATAATGGACGACAAAAGGGATTTGATGAAGCCTATATTATTCAAATTTGGGTTTGCTCTGGCTATCTCCTTTGCTGGTTTTCTCTGTTCCCAATTCAGACTCAGAAATAAAAGACCTCCTCTGCTTCCTCCCTCGTCGAGTTCTTCAGGTTCTTATATTCAATCTCTTATGCTTCCTCAATTCTTAATGTTAATTGTTTAGTCATGTATTTGGTGTTTAACATGCGCGAGTTCAAACCTCTAACCTTTTTTATCTTAACTGATTGAGATATGTTTAGTTGGCCAGTTTTAAATCGTGTACTTCATTTACTTTTAGCAGATGATCAGAGCAGTAAAGTTGACTTGGGAAGAGGAAGAGGGCCTAGACTTGACAATCAAGGACTGAAGGCAGCAACAGCAGCATCCTCTAATGTGGTTCATTTTGCAGTTGATGCTTATGTAAGTTTTCTAAAGATGGTTTTTACATTTTGGTAATATGATTAACTTAGAATCTTCAAAAAGGTTGGATGCCAGGTAGGTTCTTTTAAAGTTGGTTCTGCAAAATTTGTGTAATGAACCCATTTGTTGAACTGTTGGGAGTGATGGCAAATGCTAGTACCTTGTGATGAAAGTATCTTATTAATGAAGAAACCATCAGGACAGTTGATTGTTCTTTCTCAGTCTCTGTCTTTGGCAATGATTTGTTTTCTGCATGTTGGTCTTTGATTAAGACATAAGCTTCATGTTATGTGTTATGGTCTTTTCTAAGCTCGTGTTTTCGTTGTTTGATTTCTTTCTCAGGAAAAAAAGTGTATTCCAAAAGTCAATTTTGATGATTCAAATATTGGTCTACGTCCTAGCAATAAGCATGGTGTAGATAAAGATGGCCTTCTCCCAGAGTTTCAGGAACTTGTCAAGGAATTTGATTTTTCTGCAGCAAATGCTGGGCTTCCTCCTAAGAAAAATGTTGAAGCACCAAGGTCGGGGCTTGAAACTCCAAAAGCTTATAAGACTGTTGAGGATGATGAATATGAACAGGAGATCAGACACCTCAAAAGCAAGGTGAAAACGCTGCGGGAGAGGGAGAGAAATCTTGAGGTTCAACTGCTTGAGTATTATGGTCTGAAAGAGCAAGAAACTGCGGTAATGGAGCTCCAAAATAGGTTGAAGATTAACAACATGGAAGCCAAGCTTTTCACCCTCAAGATTGAGTCCCTTCAGGCAGATAACCGACGATTAGAGTCACAAGTATGCGACCATGCTAAATCAGTGTCCGACCTCGAGGCTGCAAAAGCAAAAATTAAGTTCCTCAAGAAAAAAATTAGATATGAAGCAGAACAGAACAGGGGACAGATCTTAAATCTTCAGCAAAGAGTTGTTAAGCTGCAAGATCAAGAACATAAGACAAATGAAAGCAATAAAGATGCCCAAATCAGGCTGCAAAAGATTGAAGAATTGGAGAAAGAGATAGAGGACTTGAGAAAGTCGAATTTGAAATTACAAATAGAAAATTCTGATCTGAGTCGGAGATTAGATGCTACTCAATTTCTTGCAAATTCTCTTTTGGAAGACCAAGAAGTATGTCGTTTAATTTGATTCAATACCTTTTTATATTTTTAAGGTGAGGAAACATTTGATTCAATATTCATCTAATTTGTGCAGAAAGAATCATTGAAAGAAGAAATGGAGCGTTTGTCACGAGAAAATGAGGCATTAACGAAGGAAATTGAGCAGCTTCAAGCACACCGGTGTGCAGATATTGAAGAGTTAGTCTATCTCCGCTGGATTAATGCTTGCTTAAGATATGAGCTGCGAAATTTTCAGCCTCCAGCAGGAAAAACAGCAGCAAGAGACCTAAGCAAAACATTAAGTCCCAAATCCGAGGAGAAAGCAAAGAAGCTCATCCTTGATTATGCAAATACAGAAGGGATTGAGGGGAAGAGCATTAACATTACGGATTTTGATTCAGATCAATGGTCGTCCTCACAAGCTTCCTCTCATACTGATCCTGGAGATCCAGATGATTCAGCTGTTGATTTTCCATCAACAGCCAAAACAAGTTCAAACAAAGTCAAATTCATTAGTAAACTCAGAAAACTCTTGAGGGGAAAAGGCAGTCAACAAAACCTGACTTTGTTAGCAGAAAAATCTGCAGCATCTGTAGAAGATAGCGGTTCTCCACGTTATAGTTCAAGCAATTCTCCTGGGACCAATGCTACTCGAGCCGAGGGACAGGGTATTGGATACACAACTCCATCTCGAAATTCATCAAGACATTCAATGGATTTTCACAGATTGAATAGCCAAAAGGAAGACGATGGAAAAACTGAAGATTCCATTAGAAGAAGGAATAGTGATGTTGGCTATGTTAACAAGAAATTTGTTTTAGGGAGCGACGAATCAAGCAACTCATCGTATAGATCTCAAAGTCAGGACACAGAATCCACCGAAAAGTCTGAGTTAATGAAATATGCTGAAGTTTTGAAAGACACTCGAGGTGCTAAGAACCAGTCGCAGAGGAAGGCTGCATCCATTGGTTCGTTTTGAACATCAGAAAAGCTCGTCTGGCTTTCAATGGCTTTACCTGTCCATATGTGTATAACTAAGGACCATACTTTCCACAAAAGGTAGGTAGAAACTAATTCCACTGATACGGAAACGTTGTAACATAAATAACTTACTGTTGTAATGTTACTTGTACAAGGTCAGTCCTAACAAAGCTAATCTTATAAAGTTTTCTCTAGCCATCGACAAGAAATGTGTCGATCCTGGATTACCTGTTCTTGAACGATTGCAAAAGCAAGACAGAAAACAAAAGAGTAATATGTATCATTAGTCCGCCCTTGTTCTCGTGTCAAGTTTATGCAACATTTTCATACTAAATACAATCAAATGCTTATCAGTCTTTATTAGATGTCCTTTGATTCTGTGAGGCAACACTTGTAGATTAGTTAAAGATATACTCGAATTTGAAGAGAAACTCCAAGAAACACTGTTCTATTGCAGTATCAAGTTCCATAACAGAGTCCAAACAGTACAATATCCTCTAATACAATGAAAAGATAACCCGGTTATTCGAGAGAACCGGTGCCCTTTTTTATCCCCTCCTTACGTACATACGAGTAATCGGTAGTCTTACAGATTTCTACATAATATAAGTAGTAAAAGAATTTGCTGGAGAATCAAGAAATATTTGGAAAAAATAGTGAAATTAAGGTCATATGATCAAATGAGAGCATAGCCCTGGACAATCATGGCATCAGCAAGTATGTGATTGGCAGCCTCTGATGGATGAACACTGTCCCAGAACATATATTTGGTCGCATTAAAACATGTTTCATGAGACTTTCGATTGCACAAAACTGATGCTATCTCCACTGCTCCAGTGCCACAACACCCTCTTCTCACTTCATCAAATCCTTGAAGGAAACACAAAACACAGAATGAATACTGTTTTTATTAGCACCTGAGTGTTCAGAAACTATTCTATTGATGAAGTCTTTTTTGTTTGCGACTTACCGTAATCCGATGGAGACATAATAGCGTCATATAAAGGTTTGAAAATGTCGAACACGACGAGCTTGAGACCGGATAGCTGCTTTTGAAGAGTTGCAGCAGTAGAGTTGAGCTTCCTGTTGAAGACTAGGACATCGTTGTTGATTGTTCTAACACAACCCTTTTTTTGTTGGTAGCCAAACTGAGCGAGTGCAGCAGGAAAACAGCCTAATGGAGGTAGGGAAGTGACCCCAATTTTCCTTGCTCCTAGCCCATGTAAATCCTTCATCAAAGCCAAAAGTCCTCCATCTAATGTTATTATGAACATAATGATGATCTTTTTTTTAGGGCTTAAATTCTATTTTTATCAATATACTTTTTTTGCTTTGGTTCATTTTGATCTATATACTTTTAATATGTTCATTTCGGTCCATATACTTTTAATTTTAGTTCATTTTAACCCTTGTATTTTTAAAATGTTAATTTGGATCATTATACTTTTAAAAAAAATGACTATTTGGTCTCTTTATTTTCATTTTCATTTAATTTTTAAAGGACCAAAATAGTCACTTTTTTAAAGCAAAGACCAAAATGAATCAAAGTTGAAAATATAAGGATCAAAATGAACGATTTGAAACTATAGAGACCAATATGAACCAAAATTTAAAATATAGGAATCAAAATAAACATTTTGAAAGTAGAAGAACCAAAATGACGAAACTAAAAATACAAGAACCAAATTAATATTTAGAGAATTTTTAAGCAAGAAAACAACAACTTAGTAGGTATCCTAAAACCTTTGATAACTGATGTGGTGTATTTTTCGTGGCTTAAAATGTTAAATGAAGTACATTTATCTATTAAATGTAGAAAAAGTACATTAACGTCAATAAAATAGCTTAGATTGGTGTTTAGACAAATATTCTTCATCTTGAAATAATGACATGACATATATATATATTTTTTTAATTTTATGAGTTCAATGATAAGTAGAGATGGAGAGTTTTAATTTTTTAACCTCTTGGTTGATGATACTTGAAAAAAAACTTCCATCTTTACTAAAAAGTTTCATAAAAAAAGTTATATATATATATATATATATATTCTTTTGTACCATACTATTTATGAGCCAAATTAAAATATAAAACTCGTATTGTTGACCTCATAGTCCGTACCAAACGATAAATTTAATATCACTTCATATTTTAACTTTTATTACTATTTTCATTTTCTCTCTGTCCCACGAATTAGAATAAAGACACGTGGTCCTATTAAAAATTAATACTTGCCGAGCCTTGGCCATTAATTTATTGTTGCCACACATGGTCCTATTAGGAATGAATACGCATTATTGTTGTTATTATTATTATATTCCTCTTTTTAGATTAAACTATAGGAAATATTTCTAGAATTTATTTGACAATTAGAGTCTTGACATTTAAAGTATAAAAATTTATTATGTTAATAATTTTAACATCATAACTTTTGAAATGAAATAAGTGGTGCTTCGATTATAATATTGAGAAAATTGCACATATTTGACCTATTTTGAAGATTCAAAATGAAAAATACTCTACTTTTTTTAAAAACATTGTTAATTGATCTTTTGATGACATTATAGAGGAGTGAAGTTACACATCTATCCCTCTTTATTCTAATTTTATTCTATTTTCTCTTTTTCTTCCTATTCTTCCCCACCAATTATAGGTTTGGGCTAGGGGGTGTACATCCGTTAGATTGGGTTAAGTTTGAAGTATTTTTTAGACCAACTCGAAATTTTTGGTTGGTTAGGTTGACTACTCAAGTAACTTGAATAGGGTGCCCAACCCAACTCTTAAAATTCGGATTGAGTTGGGATTGAGTTGGGTTGGGTAGATGGGTTGTAGAGATCTGATTTTTTTTTTTTTTTTTTTTTTTTTTTATAAAAAAAAAGTTAGAGAGGAAGGAAAACAAACGACGATTTGAGATTTGGAATTAAAAACCTTTAATGACAGTAGACGAATGACAGACAAGTGGCAGACGCATGATGAACGAATGGTAGACTCACAGAAATGACGAAGACCAACTTGGCAATGTGTGCCCAAACGCCAAAGACTAGAAGAGAATGAGACAACGAGAGAAAAGAGAGCGAGACTAGGAGAGAACGAGTAAATGAGAGAGAAGAGAATGAGACAACGAGATAGAGGAGAATGAGACAACGAGAGAGGAGAGTGATTTTTTAGAGAAAGAAAGGAAACGAGAGAGAAGCGAGAGAGTTAAGAGCAAGATTGATCATTTCACACCTCAAACACAAACTATTATAATCCAACAATAATAATCTAGGACTATAATAACCAACTCTTTGTTTCACATCTTCAAAAATTAATAATTAACTAATAGTAAAAAATTAAATTTAAGTTTGATTGAGAGTAGAAATTAAAATAGTAGAAGTAAAGAGTAGAAGGGGTAAAATCAAACAAATTTAAATTTAGAGTCGTGTAATTTTTGACCATCAATATCTACTCTACATGTAGGTTGGCAGACCGTACTTTCTATAAAAAAAGAAAACAGATAATCAACATCACATAGGGCCAGACAAAGGCATATCAAATTTCTGCCGCCAAAACTATTGCTAATAAATAGTTTTTTTTTTCTCCTTTAACATATAAATGGTTAATATACCATTCTGGTCGGTGCTTGAAGACTAATTTTATTTTTAAATCTACACATTTAATCTATATATCTTAAATTTAGTACTGGTATTGTTTTATTATCTTCAAATAAATTAAATTGAATAGACAATGACCAAAATTAATATTCAGTTAAAACAACATTTTCGTCTAAATATATTTATATTTGTTCAATAATTTTACTCCACAATTTTTAAATATCAAATTTTAGTCGATGCATTTTTAATAAATTTTAAATTAATTTTCTATCGCTAATTTATTAATATTTTTTAAATTCCGTTAACATTTTTCAATATAAAATTTTAAAAAACACATTTACATATTACATTTTCTTTTCTTTTTTGAAAATTTTTTGTATTTTCTTGCATGAAATTTGTTATTACTATTTAAATGTACGAGACTATTATTATTATTAAGTTAAAATATCATTTGATGGAGTTTGTTCAAATTTTTATCACGTAATCACAATAAATTTTAAATCTATTCATAACTATTGGTTTATTGTTGATTTTAATTTTTTTGGTTATCTATGAGTATTTTGACCATAAATTTTGAAAAGATATTCACGTATGATATTTCTGTTGTTATCATTTAACCGATTTTGGTAAAAATTAAGTTGGAGTTACTAAATCAAAGTTTTATGAGACTTCGAAACAAAAAGTTCAAACTTCAAAATGTTAGAACAAAATGATATTTTAAGCGAGTATAATTTGAAGTTTAAATTTAGAAGGTAAGGTACCTTAATGAATTTGGAGAAGGAAGCAACAAGGAAAGAGGAGTAGTGATCCGGTGTGAACCGTCTACGAACCGCCGGATTTATGTAATAATTCTGAAGATAGTCGCCGGTGCCGCAGCTGAGTATATGCAATCCATCGGCTACAATGGCGGCCGCTTCCTCACGGCCGGCCACCATAGCCACTTTGCTTTGATACTCTTTGTAATTAGCCAGTTGCTGAGCCAAAGTAATCGCACGCTACACAGCACAAGGAAAAAAAAAGTTTAAAAATCTCATTGGTCAGTTGAAAATAAATTCAGAAGGGGGTGTAGATACGTTTGCAATGGAAGCTTGCTCATCGTAACCGGCGGCGGCGGAGGCAAAGCCGGCTCCGATTAGAAGATTCCCCCCGGAGGCCTCTGGGCTCAGATACGCCAGTGGGTACCTCTGGAAACCAAGGCTTTCGGCTGTCAAAAATTGAAATTAAACCTATGTTAAATTACAATTTTAGCCCTGCATTATGCTATTTGTTTTTTTAATTATAAACATTTATTATTATTTTTTATTTTTATAGTATAACAACGACAAAAGTGAGGAATTGAACTTTCTACATTTAAAAAAGAAGACCATGTTAGTTATTATTGAGTTAAAATCATTATAGTCATTTCTTTCAATTTTATGTTGAAAGCGTCTCTAACATATTCAACATTTTTTAAATGCAAAGAGAGGAAATCAAACAAAAAACAAGTCAGTCTTATGAATTTGTGGGACAATTATATTTTGGAAATTGATATTATTATAATTTTTAAAAGTTTCTCTTTTTAAGTGAACTATTTTTTTTAAAAGTTAATCTATATTGAAAGTGTGATTAATTTAAACGGATAATTACTTATTTTAGGATAAGAACATTACCTTACATATAAAAATACATTTCAAACATACCTTAAATCATTTTTAAGCCATAGTGGCCATTTTGTCTCTCTTTCCCAATTGAAACAAAATAGATAAAGACAATTAGAAGAATAAAAACAAAGAAAAATGAAAACCAAATTTTAATTTAACTCATAAAACTCACCATGCATGTATTAAAATTTTCACTATAAAATTTCATGTTAGACATATTTAAATAATAATATGTTTAATTAAAGTATGGGCTATGTATGTGGATTAATAATTTATAACATTGGTTTATTTTATTAGATTGGACTGATCTAATTAATTAAGGTCCTAGATTCTTGAGTATGGACTTAATGGGTAAAAGCCTATTCCTAGTTAATTAGGGTTTAATGGGAAACCTAATTGAACTAGTATATAAAAAGATTTTAGGGCTATGGTCCCCAATATCACTCAGTCTTTCTTGAATCCCATCTAGAGAGAGATCTACTTAGAGCTTTGGTTGAGGAAAACAATAGCCGCCACTTTAAAGTCATCATCAATCTTTCAATAGAATCCGGTATGTATATATTCTTGACAATTTGACATGAATGAATCTAGGATTTATCTATTCAATATAGATAAAAGGTATTTATGCTATCAAGTGGTATCAAAGTATGATTTTTATGTTAAATTGTTGGTTTATATTTATTTATCATTGATCTTGATTTAATTTTTGGTAAACAAGTTTAAGAATAATAATTAAAAAAAAAAAACCCCACTGATTTGATGAAATTCACGGGGAAATCTTGTTTTTTTTTCCCCTTTCCGTTTCGTGGGTTTCAATCCACTGAAAATACGTGTTTTAAAAAAAATATATATATTATATGTGTTGCACACGAGTTCGGTTGCTCATCGTCGAAGGTTTCATTAGTTTCTTCTTTAATTTTCTTATGGGTTTTGTGGGATTTTGTGCTTCAAAGAAAGAAAAAAAAAAAAAAGGAGAATTTGGGTTAAAATCAATGAAATTCAGTGTCATTGGCCATGGTGGAATTTTCGATTGGGGGTGCGCCAGCATGGGTCTCGGTTGAGAATCAATTGAGAGCTTTTTTTTAATTTATTTATTTATTATTTTTTTTCCAAGTTTGATAATGGATTAAATTTAAGTCTAGTTTTTAAATTGGTACTTTTGTGGATTTAAATTCTAGATTATTAGTCGATGATTTTGTGAATTTGAATCTAAAGTCTGATTGATGATTCAATTTCAAAATTAGATTGATCATAATATGAATTCCGGTTCAATCATGTTATGGATTCAAGATCGATTGATAATGTGGTAAATTTAAATTTAATTATGATTGATATTTTGGTGAATTTAAATTTAAATTTGATTGATGATATTTGGCGATATTCACATGTTTATGTTGCTTTGATTGTATTATGTGTATGCAATTATTAAGTGAATATTGGTAAAGACTATTTGGTGTTCTTCCTCATTTATTTTTGTATAATAATATTATTATATTATTGTGTTTTATATTTTCGATTGAATTGGTCAAAATAATATGTTACCAAAGTAGCCTCTATTATCTAGATTAATTTAATTCTAAAATATAAGATGTGCATATTCATGAATTAATGCGGATAATTATCGGTCCAAAGGAAGATAATTATTTGGCCAAATTATGAGTATGCATGTGGTAATGAGTATGTGACAATTATTGGATTGCTCATGTGAAAAATAGTAGGTCCAAAGAAAGGCTATTTTTTGATAGAGTTAATTGTTAGTACTTTGATTACTACGTTGAGAGTACCATTTACAGTTGGTATTTTTGCCCAAAGGCTGGACATCAATGTTGTGTTAGTATCTTGCTAAAGGGGCCCACCATATATGTGAAATTATTTTGTTATATTTTAATTGTGAGCATATGTTTTGTTGTTTATTGTTTCAGTTGGTATTACTCAAATATCTGGAAATCTGAGTTCAATCCCTAAGTTGAATGGATCGAACTTCAAGATTTGAAAGGAAAGCCTAGAGATACTTCTCGGGTGTATGGATTTGGACCTTGCATTAAGGACCGATAAACCTACTTCTACTAAGGAACAACCAAATATGCCTAATATAGAGAAGTGGGAACGGTCAAATCGCATGTGTCTGATGATCATTAGGCACTCCATTCCAGAGTCTTTTCGGGGCTCTATCACGGAAAGTGAAAATGCCAATAAGTTCCTTGCTCAAATTGAGAAAGGGGAAGCAAGTAGTCTTTTGACTTCTTTAACTTCTATGAGGTATAAGGGCAATGGAAACATAAGGGAGTACATTATGGAAATGTTCAATCTCGCAGGTAAATTAAAGACACTTGATATCGAGATAAATGAAAATTTACTCGTGCATCTGGTACTTATCTCTCTTCCTGCACAATTCACTCAGTTTAAGATAAGCTATAATACTCAGAAGGATAAATGGAGTATTAATGAGCTCATCTCACAAAATGTGCAAGAAGAAGATAGGATTAAGAGAGAAAGGACAGAAAGTGCTCATTTGGCAATATGCTCTTGTGATAAGAAGAAAAGGAAAATTGTGGATGCTGCAGAAAGGACATCTCAGCAGAATAAAAACAAAAAACAAGCTATGAAAATCCTTGTTTTTTCTGCAAAAGGAAAGGTCATTTCAAGAAAGATTGTCCCACGCTAAGTGGCGTGTAAAAAAGGATAAACTTCTTACTTTGGTTTGTTCTGAAGTTAATTTAGCTTCTCTACCTACAGATACTTGGTGGGTAGATTCTGGTGCTACTACTCACATATCAATGCAGGGTTGCCTGTGGAGCCGGCCGCCAAGTGATGCTGAAAGATTCATCTATGTGGGCGATGGCAAAGCAGTTCCAGTTGAAGCTATTGGAAATTTTAGACTACTTTTAAAAACTGGTTGTTATTTGGATCTGAATGAGACTTTTGTTGTACCGTCATTTAGACGGAATTTAGTTTATATTTCCAGTTTGGACAAATTTGGTTTTTCTTGTTCTTTTGGAAATAATAAAGTTAGTCTTTTTCAAGATTCTAAGCTTATTGGTACCGGTTCTTTAATTAATAATCTATATATGCTTGATTCTTTTGCTTCATTTAACAAGATCCTATTATCTAATTCATGTGGTACAAAGCGTAAATTAAATGAGAATTCCGCTATATTATGGCACAAGCGTTTAGGTCACATCTCTAAACAGAGAATTCAGAGACTTGTGTCAGATGGAATTCTTGATTCCCTTGAATTCAGAGACTTGTGTCAGATGGAATTCTTGATTCCCTTGATTCCCTTGATTTAAGTAACTTCAACGTTTGTGTGGAATATATTAAGGGAAAACAGACAAACATAAGAAAATTAGGTGCCAACAAATGCTCAGACGTCTTAGAACTAATACATACAGACATTTGTTGTCCATTCCCTACGGCCTCTTGGAATGGACAACAATATTTTATTACGTTCATAGACTCATTCAAGATATGGGTACCTATATTTAATTTATGAGAAGTCTCAATCCTTGGACGTTTTCAAGTCTTTCAAAGCTGAAGTCAAACTTCAACTTGGAAAGAAAATTAAGACTGTCAAATCTGATCGTGGTGGTGAATATTACGGTAGATATGATGGATCAGGTGAACAACGTCCAGGGCCTTTTGCCAAATACCTAGAGGAATGTGGAATCATCCCGCAATACACTATGCCGGGCAAACCCAGCATGAATGATGTAGCGGAGAGGCGAAATAGAATACTTAAGGATATGGTAAGAAGTATGATTAGTCATTCTTCTCTACCAGAATCCCTCTGGGATGAGGCACTAAAGATTGCAACATATATCCTTAATAGGGTACCTAGTAAAGCAGTAGTTAAAACTCTTTTATGAGCTGTGGACAGGAAAGAAGCCTAGTATTAGGCATTTTCACATCTAGAGTTGTCCAGCTGAGGCTCGCCCTTATAGGCCTAATGAAAGAAAATTGGACTCAAGAACTATTAATTGCTATTTTGTTGGGTACTCTGAGCACTCTCGGGGTTTCAAGTTTTATGATCCCACTTCTAGATCATTGTTTGAGATAGGAAATGCTAGATTCCTTGAGGATGTTGAGTTTGGGGGGAAGATAACATAAGAAAAGTTATCTTTGAAGAGGAATGGTTTCTTTTCCTCGTGTGATTATAAATGATGTTCATGCTTCAATTCCTGACTTCATTATTGAACCAATTATAGAACAAGACAACATTGAAGTTCCCGTTGTTGAACCTGAAGTTTAAACTCAACAACCTCAAGAAATGCCATTAAGAAGATCTACTAGAGAGAGAAGAAGTGCAATTTCATATGATTATATTGTGTTTCTTCAAGAACATCAGGATGATGTAGGCGTAATAGAAGATGATCCAATCAACTTCCAACAAGCTTTACAAAGTTCCAACTCTCAAAAGTGGATAAGTGCTATGGAAGAGGAAATAAAATCCATGAAAGACAATGACGTTTGGAAACTTGTTGAACTGTCATAAGGAGTGAAACCCATAGGTTGTAAATGGATATTTAAAACCAAAAGGGATTCACATGGCAATATCAAAAGATATAAGACTCGTCTTGTTGCAAAGGGTTTTACTCAAAAGGAAGGCATTGATTACAAAGAAACTTTCTCTCTGGTTTCATCGAAAGACTCTTTTAGGGTAATCATGGCACTGGTAGCTCACTTTGATTTAGAGCTACACCAGATGGATGTAAAAACTGCGTTTCTCAATGGGAACATTGATGAGACGATTTATATGGTGCTACCAGAAAACTTTGTGTCTGGTAATTCAAAGTCTATGGTGTGCAAATTAAAGAAATCTATCTACGGTCTCAAGCAAGCCTCTCATCAATGGTATCACAAATTTCTTGAAGTGATAACCTCATTTGGTTTTGAGGTGAACATTGTGGAAGATTGTGTATATCACAAGTTCAGTGGGAGTAAATCAATCTTTCTGATGTTATATGTCGATGACATGCTCATAGCTAGTAATGATGTAGGTTTATTGCATGACACTAAGAGATTTCTCAAAAGAAATGTTGAGATGAAGGATCTTGGTGATGCTTCTTTTGTATTAGGAATTGAAATACTGCGAGATCGTTCTCAAGGTATTTTGAGATTGTCACAAAAGAACTACATTTAAAAAATCTTAAGTAGATTTGGCATGAAAGATTGTGCGTCGGGAGATACCCCGATCGCTAAAGGTGATAAATTTTATTTAGGTCAATGCCCCAAGACCACACTCGAGACTAAGGAGATGCAAAAGGTTCCCTATGCATCAACCATTGGAAGTCTAATGTATGCCCAAGTATGTACGCATCCAGATATTGCGTTCATAGTTGGAGTGTTAGGAAAATATTTGAGTAATCCAGGGATGGATCATTGGAAAGCAGCCAAACGGATTTTGAGGTATTTATAAAGAACAAAAGATTATATGCTCACTTATTGGAGAACAGAAGTTTTGGAGATCATTGGGTATTCTGATTCTGATTATGCTGGATGTCAAGACACTTTGCGATCCACTTTAGGCTATATCTTCATGTTGGCTAATGGAGTTGTATCCTGGAAAAGTGTTAAACAAACACTTATGGCTTCTTTTACTATGGCTGCGGAGTTTATAGCATGTTATGAGGCATCCAATCATGGAATATGGTTGTGAAATTTTGTCACTGGGCTGCGGATAGTGATTGACATAGAAAGACCACTAAAATTATTTTGTGACAATAAGTCGACAGTGATGTATTCCAACAATAACGGAAGCAATACGAAGCAAAGCATGTAGATGTGAAGTTTCTGGTTGTTAAAGAAAGAGTTCAGAATGGTCAAATTTCGATAAAACACATAGGAATGAACTCTATGGTGGTAGATCCATTGACTAAAGGTTTATCACCTAAAGTTTTTCATGAGCATGTTGCTCACATGGGTGTTAGTCACTTTTCTGATTTCATGGTTTAGTGGGAGTTTATTATTGAGGATGTTCTTTGACCTTATTTTGTTTATTTTCTATATAGAATAAAGTTGATGGTTTATGTTTTATTATCTGAACTCGTTTATCATGCATGCAGTTTAGCATGATCTCATTAAGGAATTTGGACCAGTTGAAAACAGGCATGATTTAGATCACTTTGCATGTAGTTTCCATGCTATCCATCCATATTTGATCTATGCCATTGAATGTATTGAAATTGGTGATCAAGGAAGATTTAGTTACAAGGGTAGTGACGAAAGCCGCCTTGATTCCGTGCTAATATAGAAGATGGACCAGATTGAATTAAAGGGGAATTCTATTATTGAAATAACCTGTTTATGCGCGCTTAAGGTTTGTATGATTTAATTATATCAGATACACAGACATAGTCCAAGTGGGAGATTGTTAGACATATTTAAATAATAATATGTTTAATTAAAGTATGGGCTATGTATGTGGATTAATAATTTATAACATTGGTTTATTTTATTAGATTGGGCCATATTATGTGATGTAATTAATTAAGGCCCTAGATTCCTAATTGAGTATAAACTTAATGGGTAGAAGCCTATTCCTAGTTAATTAGCATTTAATGGGAACCCTAATTGAACTAGTATGTAAAGAGACTTTAGGGCTATGGTCCCCAATATACCAAAACAATAAGCACTCAGTCTTTCTTGAATCCCATCTAGATAGAGATCCTACTTAGGGCATTTGGAGCTTTGGTTGAGGAAGACAATAGCTGCCACTTTAAAGTCATCATCAATCTTTCAATAGAATCTGGTATGTATATATTTTTGACAATTTGACATGAATGATTCTAGGGTTTATCTATTTAATATAGATAAAAGGTATTTATGCTATCATTTCAAACTTCTTTGTCAAAATTTGGACAAATGTTGCAATTTTTACAATCTAGTCAAATATTCCCATTGCGTCTAGTAGCTAGTATTCCTTTTTAACAAAAAAATAAAAAAGAAAAAAGAAAAAGAAAAATAGAGAGAGAAAGAAGCACTGTCAACTCTCTAATTTCAGTAGAATCAAATTTTACTCGGAAATTAAATTTGATCAATACACAAATTAGTTATTAAACGATCCTACCAAAATATATAAATTTCAACAAAAGTTTAGGTCTATTGTACTTAATTTTTTTAAACATCTTATCAATACTTTCTATCTATTAGATATATATGAGAGTATCAAAACCAGCATAACTCAATTGTCAGCAAATATGAAATTTGTGATTCAAATCTCTCTCCACCCTTGTACTAAAAAAACATACAAGAATAGATTTTATAGTAAAAGATTAAGTCGACAAGTTTGGGAGTAAAAATCGTTTTTCAAACTAAAATATTAACAAAAAGAGTGGGTGGGAGGAGAAGTTTTTGGATGAACTTACCAGTTATATCAGAGACAAGTTTTCCATTACAGAATCTGCCTGTAGGTTTGTGGTTGATGAAATCTCGACCATAAGGAAGGTAGTTTGCCTTGAACAAGGTCATACGATTGTTGTTGTTTCCGACGTCCAAGGCGGAGTCGCCAAACGTGAATATAGCCGGAAAAATCGTGGTGGCGGCATCGTCCGCACGTTCTTGAGCAGCGCCTTTCGACGATCCTACCGTGCCGGCCGCCGTGGCTAAAGATATTATTGTACAAACGATGAAGCACATAAACGAAGCCATCTTCTTTTGAGAGACAACGTTGTTGTATGAGCTAAGGCTTAGACTTCTAAAGAACCATGTCCATTTCACCTTTATATAACAATTGGACATATAACAATTGAGAACTAATTTTAAGTTTTCAAATTTAAAATATTGATTCCTTTATATATATAATAATCTTTAGACTTTCCATCGTATCCTAATAGATTTAGAATTTTTCTATTATATGTTTAATAGTTTTTTAAATTTTTTATTTTTATTTTTATTTTTTGAGTACAATAATTATAAGAATGAAGATCGAACCTTCAACTTCTAAGAAAAAATGTTATGTTAATCGTTAAACTAAATTCACTTTGACAATTTTTATTTATGATAGATTTATAAATCTATAGGATTTTTTTTTTTCAAATTTAAATTTTATTAAACACAAAATTGTTGTATGATTTATTAGTTAAGTGAAATTTTGTGACTTCAATACTTAAAAGTATGCTAAAAGCGAGATGAAACTTATCTTTTTATCCCAAAAAATATTTGAGAAAATTTCCACCTTTTTTCTTACCCATTAAAAAAAAAAAAAATTAACACATAATACATTGTTATTAGGAGCTGCTTGGATTGGCGGCACCTTTAAGATTGGCTGCACCTTAGTTTTTAATTATTTATTTATTTTTGTTAAAAAGGTTATTTGTGAAGAAGGGAGAAAGTAAAGGCTGTTTAATAACATTTTTTTAAGCGTTATTCTAAACCTTCCCTATTATAAGAAGTGTTAGAAATGTTTCCAAAATATTACCATGGTTCACGTTTCTTAACCCTAGATTTTCTTAGTTTTCTCTTTTTGATAAACTTTTATCTATTTATTTATTTATTTATTTTAGTTCAATTTAACCTTTTTTTTAATATTGAACATATCTATATTTAACATAGTGTCATAAAAGTTCTATATCAACGTTATTTTAATTACATCTATTAACATTTCAGGTATTCTATTACTTCAGCTATCTATGTTGGCAAAAATTAAACAACCTCTCACACCCTACATAACATATTTTTGTTACTACTATATGAGAATTTTGCAAACTTTAATCAATCAACCACACGAATATGAGTAAAGTTTAACTAATTATGAAACATATATTAAATAAAAAATGGTAATTTAACCTATTAAATAAAATACAATGGAGAATTCATTTTTTTTTTTAAACAGTTTACTCCGATTTTGCTAATTATTCTCATTCTTTATGTTGCCCACAATTCACGTGTTAAGAATTCCACATTAAAAAGAGAGACATGTTGTCATTTTTTATAAGATATATGAATTATTTCTCTAATTGTTAATTAGTTTCGAGATAAAATCTTAAATTTATCTAACCATTTCTCATGCCATATGTTTCTTACATGTTGGTTACCAAATGTTGTTACATTTTTTAACATTTAAACAACTTACTCAAATTGGAGTTTTATTTAAGTTAAAAAGAGTTCTTTGTATGTAGTTGAGTTTTAAATATTATTTATTATGTATAATAAATATTAATTTTAAAATTTCACTATAAAAGAACTCTTACCATTCTCAAGACACACACACAAATATTCAACATATCTTTCTCTCTTACCTTCTCTTATTAGCTCTTTTAAGAGCATTGATCAGAAGAAGATATTTTAGTTGTGAAGCTTTGAGCTCAATCTTTCAATGAGAGTGGTTTGAGCTATCCAACGTTTCAGTTAGTTGTTGTATCTTAGAGGGAACATGTCAAAGATAATATGTTGCACCATTGGTTTAAATTCAATACATATTGTAGATAGCTTAAATCTACTTAAAGAAAGCAAGATATCCACGCTTCAACCTAATTGTTTACGTCTTTGTTTCTCAATATATTTAGTCCATTTTTATTTTATATTTGTAATTTCTCCTTCCATTTAAAATATTTTTTTTTTTTTTTAAAAAAAATAAATAAATAAAAATAAAAATGGCTAAGAAAACCCCATCAATAAATAATCTCAAAACCTGATTGCAAGAAAAAACATCCATCCATTAAAAGTCGAAGCCCACCTCATAAATGTCCAAACAAACAACAATCAACTAACAAAGTAAGAAAACGTAGCACCATAAACCCTAATGATCAAAACGGTAACAAATATTAATTTCAAACCTTCATTCCAATTTAGGGACAATATTCTTAAAATTAAAACTTTTTGTTAAATTTGACTCAATCAACAATCTATATTGCTTTGAAAAATGTTTTGCCCCTTAAAATATTATTTTTTTTCACGATACATATGTTTTATTAGAAGCATGATATATAAAACCTATCAAAATGAAAACAACTCAATGGACATGAAATATGTACTATTAACCTCAAAATCAAACGTTCGATTTCTCTTCACCCTACACATGATTAAAGAAAAAAAATTGTAAAGCCAGCGTATATAAGAATCAAATAGAGGGGCAAAGTATCATTCTTTACCTTAACTTGACAAGGTGTACTAATTTTTACTTAAATTCTCAATTTCATCAATTTGCATCTCAAATTTTGGTGTTACAATTTGTACGATCTAATAGACTTTCAATTAAAAAACTTATGTGAAAGTATTCTTCCATGCATTTAATGAATATACATAAAGCGTAAAAATTCCATTCATGTTCAAGTTAACAAAAATGGAAAGTTTAAGGTTAAATGGAGTAAAATTTAGCTATCCAAAAAGTTAATTATGTAATGAGATTAACTTAAAAGGAAAAAATGTTTTTGAAAAAAAATCATTATTATTTAAATATTTTTAATAAAAATTGTTGAAAATATACTTCAAATTTATTTTAAGTGGTAGTCAAATATTCAAATTTATTTCAAAATAATTCGTTTTTTAAATTAAACACATAAAAATGTATTCCAAACATATACCAATTTACAAATAAAATCACACTTCATTCAATGAAACCAACCACTTCTGAGTAGATAAAAGGATTCTGTTCTAAGAGGAACACTTCAGACAATAAATGGGAGCGTCATTATAGATAATAATACACAACATTCAAAGCAAACAGCTTTACTCAACCACCAATGTTCATAAAATTGAATCATAAGGGTCCTGTTACACAATACTTTTTATTCTTTAAAATTAAGATCCTTTATAATATATTTGAAATTTTTTATCTATTGTTTTCTGAACATATATTTAAACAATATTTAATGATAAAATTATTCTTTTTAAGTATTGTTTTAACATATATCTAAACAAGTCTCTAGAAATGATCGATAAAGACGTTGGAGGTTCAAGCAATTATTGAAGGGTTTGGCCATCTTTTTTCTCCCCTTATCACCCTCCCTAATACTATTATGGTTGGATTTGACTCTTAGAAAGAGATAAAATTGATAAACAACTACTCGTCTGACTTTACTAAGGTAAACAAGAATGTAATTGATGAGATTGTTGTGTTGGCAAAGAGATTAGAAAATGTCTCTTTCTCTTTTTATCCTCGCATTGGGAACTAGGGTGCTCACTATGTAACTCGATATGTTGCTGGGTTTAAGTCTCATTTTAGTTCTTTTGTCAGCTTTTCCAATTTAAAAGACTTGGAAAGAGCTTGAGACTCTTGTTTTCCTCGTTGGCTTTTGGATGTAATTATAACATTGATTTTTGTCCTCTTTCTCCCCCTTGAGCTTGGAGTTCTTATGAAGTATTTATTTTTTTTTAAAAAAAGAAGAAATTTTAAAGTACAAGGACTAAGATAATATTTAACCGCTACTTTTATTATTATTAATTTTCAAAATTTTAGTTAAGATCAAACAAATCAATTATAAATAACTAGACTAGTTGTTTTGTTTTTCGAACAAGATTAAGAGTTTTCAACACATGAAGTCTAATAAAGGACCTATATTTCATTAATGTTCAAGTTTTTGTGTCCTTATTTAAAAGAATATCTAACTTTCTTAAAAAATTACAATAAAATTCTGGCCAAATTACCATTCGATCTCCAACAATAAAATAATTTTATGTTTTCTAAAATAGGAAAGAGAAAAAGAGTTTAAATGAGGTGTGCTTTTTTAGGGAAAATAAATTAAATCATAATTTTTTTTAAATACCATCGATTGTTCATATTCTTCAATTTCTCTCCCAAAACCTTTATATATATACACACATGATATACATATTTGATATATAAGGTGATATATGCACTTTTTTTTCCCCTCTCTCTTTTTTGTAGCATTTTTAGGAAATTTGATATATATTGTGTGATATATGTATTCGTTTATTTGATATAAATAAGAGTTTCTTTTATATTATTATTTAGACTTCATGTATTATGATATATACACATTTTGATTTGTTGAGATTTTTGACTACCTAAATAATATATATGATATATATACTGTGATGTAAATGAAATTTAGTATATGTATTATAATTTATGTCGAATATTAAGTCAATATATGGTTTATATATCGTGATAAATTTCACATATTACTTTATACTATGATTTAGGTCAAGTATTGAGTCAAATTCTAATTTATATACTATGGTATATCTCATATATTGGTTATGATATTTTCAAATACCTAATAAAATGTTATAAGGTATATTTAAAATAAATTTGAATCCACCAAATAAACCATTAAGTTGATACATGAAACCAACGTAAATAGAAAAAAATTTAAATAAATACATTTTCTCTCTTCTACATTAAGAGTGCTTCGTAAATATGAATTTTTTTTTCAATGTCACATTCTCTCTCCGTCCATCATATTAGGGTATTTTAATTCAAAAAATATATTAAATCTTATATACAAAAATATAAAATTTTTTGGACATTTATGAAAGTAAGTTTTGACAAAATCTATAATAATCCCAAGTATGCTTTGAAAAGGATTGAATTTATAATAATCTCAAAAATTAAATTAAGACTGTTGTTAGATGCACCTAAATTCAAAAAAAAAAAAAAAAAAAAAAGAGAGAAAAAAAATTAATAATATGTGCAATGTCTTTATTCAATGAGTCTTGTCTTCCATTAAACTTAGATAAGTGAATATACCTGCAGACATGTATAGAGGTCACGTCAAAATTTTGATTTTGATTTAACATGTTCATTTAATGAACAAATTCATACAAAAATAAATAAATTGAGGCAAGGTTGGTAAAAAATAAAAATTTTAAAACAACGGATCCAATAAAAATAAAGTTGTATTTCATGTTTTTAGGTATGTGGTTGATAGCAGATTCAAAAATTAAATTCCAATTTAAACAAATTTTCAAAATGTGATTGAAAATATATTTAGTTACTCACTAAATATTTAGGATGAATATAAATCATTACTAATTAATTTATGAACTTGTTTTATATTAAAATTTTTGTATAATTATTATTTTGTAATATCATTTAATATATTACATATATTAAATTTAACAAAAGTAATTGAGTTTATGACATGAAATAGTATAATTATTATTGCTTTTTATCATTTTTAATATAACTATATATTTTAAAATTTGGATACACTGAAAAGATAAAAAAAAAATTGTTTTTTAGAATTTACACTACTCAGATCAGAGAATTTGGAAACAATTTTCAGAAACAGAATGTAGATAGCCAACCAAATACATATCCGCTAAATTCAGTGAATCTGAAAACATAAACAAGAATCTGAATTGTCTATCAAACAAACCCTTAAAATCTTGGGGTTCATATTTGCGTGATGAAATTAACAAAACTCAAATTACAAATTTATAAATTACCCTACTTAGCATAATTTTCCCTTCTTTCATCTCTTGACTTTGATTGCGCCGATGAATAAATGTATGAAAAACGGATTAACTTTTTCCTTTTACGTCGAAATAAGTTTAGTTCATCACTAATTGACATGATTTTTCTTTTAGAAGTCAAAGGTTTAATTATCGTACTAAAAAAACTTTTCTTTTTACTTACTTGAAGTTGCCTATTCTTTTTCTTTCTTTGTAGTTCCTCAAATTTAGGTAATTTTTATGAAATAGTTGAATTTACTCAATGAATTAATTATTTTCCTAGAATTGATAATGGAAAGGTTGACATAAGCAACTTTTAATATATATATATAAATAATAATAATTTAAAATAAAAGTCTGTGTCTCTTCTCCTTTTAAGTTAGCAAGTCGAAGAACAAAAAAAGAAAAGAAAAGGATATGCGATACACCATGTTAAGGATGCCAACACATAAATTACAGTCTTGCCTCTCTACCAAAAGAATAGGACTTACCAAAGGAATAGGATGGTTACAACAAAGTGTCTAACCATTTGTTTTGTTGAGTTATTTTTGCATTCCCAAATTAGGGATTCCATATTGTATAAATACATCACCTATGTACATTTCAATACACAAGAAATTATAAAGGAAAAGTTGGCTTGCCACTGTCGTGTATCGTCTGAGTTATCGTCTGCCTGATTGAAACTATTGTTTACCTTTTCTGATACTATCGTCTATCTCCTGACGCTATCGTCTACACGATAACATCTATCGTCTACCTCTAACGCTATCGTCTACATGATATCATCTATCGTCTACCTCCTGACACTATTGTCTACACGATATTGTCTATCTCTTGAAGCTATCGTCTACCTCCACCAAACGCTATCGTTTACCTTGTCTAAGTACTATCGTTCGCCTTTTGACACTATCCTCTACCTGTTGACGTTATCATCTACCTCTCCAGCACTATTGTTTACTGCCCAATCATATACCTCTTCAAACGACAACAAACACTTCATCTTACCGCATGGGTCAGCCATATCCTCCAACCTCACACTTTAACTTGGTATCAAAGCTAATAATGACCAACGTCAATCAAGGAAACCTGAGAGCCACCCTCGGTACAGCCAACTTCAGCGGCCCACCCTTGAACCAACTCCCCAATCATATAACCTCTATTAACTTGATCGCAACAATTTCCTCCTATGGAAAAAACTTGACGCTTCCAATCCTTCGGAGTTACCGACTCGAAGGACACCTGACCAGACAAAAGGTTTGTCTCCCAATGTTTCTACAACCTGTAGTCGGTGAGAGTATACCGACTAGATCGACTGGAGCAGGAGCTGCTCCGTGCAGCACAGAAGGAAGCTCCGACAGTGGTGCTTCCAGCTCGTCGACAATACTTGAGATAAATCCTCAATACAAATCGTGGATGGCTGTAGATCAACTCCTCCTCGGCTGGCTGTATAACTCCATGACACCGGAGGTTGCCATTCAAGTGATGGGATATGAATGTGCAAGGGATATGTGGACCAACATTCAACAACTCTTTGGTGTTCAGTCCAGGGTTGAAGAAGATTATTTGAGACATGTATTTCAAATAACTAGGAAAGGAAATTTGAAAATGGAAGAGTACCTTCGAACTATGAAAATGAATGCTGACAATCTCGAGCAAGCTGGTAGTCCTGTGCCACCAAGAGCTCACAGGTACTACTAGGACTTGATGAATAGTACAATGCCATCGTGGCCATGATCCAAGGGAGAGCGGACATGTCGTGGCTTGATATGCAGTCAGAACTTCTCTTGTATGAAAGGAGATTGGAACATCAGTCAAACCAAAAGACGACAGTAGGCTTCAACCAAGTCAGTAATGCATCAGTGAATATGACAAACACTAGATATGTCAACCAAAATAACAAAACCAATAACAACAATCAGTCTACTAGGGGAGGACAACAAAGTGGTGGTGGCCATGGCAGAGGTCGAGTAGGGGGAAGAAACAACAACAAACCTGTGTGTCAAGTCTGTGGGAAGGTAGGGCACATAGCGTTCTACTACTTTGACAGGTATAATAGAGATTTTGTTCCCAATTCTCCTCAAAACAAGGGACAACCCTTCCCCAACAACCAGACCAAAAACATACAACCTCGCCCAACAGCCCTAGCCACTGCTTATGGAAGTAACCCCTTTTTGACAAGACAAGAAAACATGACTGATGCAAATTAGTATGCTGACAGTGGTGCCTCCAATCATGTTACCTCAGACTTCAACAATCTTGGCAATCCAACTGAATACTTAGGTACTGAAGCAGTCACTGTAGCTAATGGTAATACTCTAGAAATTTCTCATGTTGGAACTACATGTCTGTCTAGTGATGCATGCAATTTGAAACTAAATGATATGTTATATGTGCCTGCCATAGCAAAAAATTTGGTCAGTATATCTAAGCTAACAAAAGACAATAACATGTTTATTGAATTTCACACGGATTACTGTCTTGTTAAGGACAAGGGTATGGGACGAACAATAATGAAGGGAATGCTTAAAGATGGACTATATCAGTTAGAGGGTGCATAAGTCAGCTTGAAGTCAGTAGGAAACGGAGTACCATCGCAACCAGTGCACAAGAATAAAAATCTGTCTGCTCTTAGCATATCTTCGAAGTATAGGGTGTCTAAGGTTACATGGCATAGAAGGCTTGGCCATCCTTCGTAAAAAACACTAGAGTTTATTATCAAAGGCTAAAATCTCCCTATGTTATCTAATGAAGAGCTCAAATTTTGTGATTCTTGTAGCTATGGCAAATTGCATTCTTTAGCCTTCCCTAACTCTAACTCAAGAGCATCTGCAACCTTTGAACTTATACATACTGATTTGTGGGATCTAGCTCCTCTCTTATCTACAGATGGGTACAAATATTATGCTATCTTTGTTGATGATCATAGTAGGTACACATGGAGCTATCCTCTAAGATTAAAAAGTGACACACTGACAGCTTTTTAACATTTTCTCACCATGATACAAACTCAGTTCAATACATTGATCAAGTCCCTACAGTTGAATATTGGTGGAGAATTTGTCAAGATACACAAAGTTTGTCATCACCTTTCCATATACGTCAGCACAAAATGGAAGGGCTGAGAGGAAGCACAGACACATAGTGGAGATAGGGCTAACCCTACTAGCCCAAGCACATCTTCCCTTACATCATTGGTGGGATGCTTTCTTATACTCTCAACTCTGCTAATTAATGGCCTTCCCACCCTTGTCCTAAATGGATAGTCTCCAATGGAAGTGATGTTAAAAAAGAAGCTCAGATTTGAGGAGCTTCGAATATTTGGGTGTGCATGTTTCCCCTGCTTGAGACTGTACAATTCACATAAGTTGAGCTATCGCACAGAGAAGTGCATTTATCTCAATCCGACTGTGAATCACAAAGGGTACAAATGCCTCAACCTCAGTGGTAGGCTCTTCATGTCTCGGCATATTGTGTTTGATGAAACTGACTTTCCTTGTCAAGTGTCTTCTTCAGCTTGCAGACCAACCAAGCAAGCAGTTTTCGTCCACCCAGTTTCCTAGCCGCCCCTCAGTCAGGACACACTGCACAGTGACTCTATGCCTTCTACGTCCACAACCTTACCCTCACCAATTATCAAAACAACCCACCCCCAATCACCAGCTAATACCTCTATAGATAGCCCAACCTTCCCACCTCATTTTTCTAATCGTCTACCCACCAATTGTGTACCCAACAATCGTTTACCCTCATCGCCTAGTGTCCAACCCACCAGTTGCTTACCCAGCAATTGCTCACCCAACGATCGTTCACCTAGAGATCATTTATCCAACGATTGTTTACCCTGATCGTGTAATGTCCAGCCCATCGATCGTCTACCCACCGATATTTTACCCAGCGATCGTTTACCCTCCGATCATTTACCACCTGACTCACCATCGTCTACCACCCAACCTACCGATCGTTTACCTTTGTCGTTCACTGCCCAGTCTTCACCTGATACTGTCCCACACCCTCTACCCATATCTACTCATCCCATGATTACCCGAGGAAAGGCAGGCATCTTCAAACCTAAAATATTGTCCTCCCAAACCCAAAAAGACTGGTCCCTAACCGAACCTACCCGAGTCAGTGATGCACTCAAAACCACGCAGTGGAACAAAGTGACGAGTGATGAATTTTAAGCACTGATGAATAACCAGACATGGACTTTAGTTCCTCCGTCACCATCGATGAACGTTGTTAACAATAAATGGGTATTTAGAATCAAACGGAGTCCTAATGGCTCCATTCTACGCTACAAGGCATGGCTTATAGCAAAAGGCTTCCATCAAAACCCAAGCATTGATTTCTTCGAGACATTTAGTCCAGTGGTAAAGGAATCCATCATCCAAATCGTCATTAGCATTGTTGTATCCAAAGGGTGGCAGCTGAGATAGTTAGATTTCAATAACACCTTCCTTAATGGGGTCCTCGATGAAAAAGTATACATATGCCAACCGCAAGGATTTGTTGATCCTCAACTACTAAATCATGTTTGTCGTTTACACAAGGCCATATATGGCCTCAAACAAGCGCCAAGGGCCTGGAACAACACACTGAAAACAACACTATGTAGTTGGGGCTTTCAGAATGCTAAGTCTAATACATCTTTCTTCATATATCGGAGAACTTCTGTCTTGATACTCTTACTAGTATATGTTAATGATGTAATTATCACCGGCACCGATCCACGAGTAATCAACAAGCTTGTAACAGCCTTGGACTCCAAGTTTGCTCTAAAGGATTTTGGCCAACTCTATTACTTCCTTGGAGTCCAACTGCACACTATCCCAAATGGAGTTCTACTGAATCAGGAAAAGTATGTCGAGGACCTACTTCACCGTCTTGACCTTGGAGATCTAAAACTGGTACCCTCTCCGAGTGTTTTAAACAAGCAACTCTCTATCTCCGATGGCACTCCTCTTGACAATCTCTATATCTATCGGAGCACGATTGGCAAACTACAGTACTTAACCACCACGAGACCTGACATATGCGGTTAATCATCTAAGTTAGTACTTAAAGCAACCTACGGACATTCACTGGCAAGCAGTGAAGAGAGTATTAAGATATGTGAGTGGCACTCGACACTTTGGCCTCTATATTCAACATGGGTCCGACCTGTCTATTTCAGCCTTCTCCGATGCTGATTGGGCAGCCAACATAGACGATAAAAAATCCGTTGATGCTTATTGCATCTTCCTTGGTGGTAATCTTGTCTCCTGGTCCTCAAAGAAACAATCCGTTGTCGCCCAGTCTAGCAAAGAGTCTGAATATAGATCGCTCGCTCATGCCTCTACAGAAATCATCTGGATGGCACAACTACTGTATGAGATTGATGTCAAACATAAGTTGGCTCCAGTCCTATGGTGTGACGACCTCAGCGCCGGTGCTCTAGCCGTCAATCCGGTGTTTTATGCAGGGACCAAGCACATTGAGATCGACATTCACTTCGTTCGTGATCAAGTCCTCAGTGGTCAGCTTGATGTTCATTATGTACCATCCTCCGACCAAATCGTTGACTACCTCATCAAGACCTTAACATACTCACAGTTCTTCCACCTTCGATCCAAACTCGAAGAACAAAAGTTTTCGTAGAATTGATAATGGAAAGGTTGACATAAGCAACTTTTAATATATAATAATAATAATAATAATAATAATAATAATAATAATAATAATAATAATAATAATAATAATTTAAAATAAAAGCCTCTGTCTCTTCTCCTTTTAAGTTAGCAAGTCGAAGAACAAAAGAAGAAAAGAAAAGGATATGCGATACACTATGTTAAGGATGCCAATACATAAATTACAGTTTTGCCTCTCTACCAAAAGAACATGGCTTATCAAAGGAATAGGATGTTTACAAAAAAGTGTCTAACCATTTGTTTTGTTGAGTTATTTTTGCATTCCGAAATTAGAGATTCCATATTGTATAAATACATCACCTATGTACATTTCAATACACAAGAAATTATAAAGGAAAAGTTGGCTTGCCACTGTCGTGTACCGTCTGAGTTATCGTCTGCCTGATTGAAACTATCATTTACCTTTTCTGATACTATCATCTACCTCCTGGTGCTATCGTCTATACGATAACATCTATTGTCTACCTCCTGAAAAAACTATCATTTAGCCTGATGCGTTATTTTATGAATGGAAATATGGATGATATGCGTTGTGCACTCAAGTTTCCCCAGCGGAATTCAAGTGTAAATTCCTCTGAGTTTCCTGGTAAGTCCAGGGTCGAATACAGAGACTTGTGAAAATAGTTGCGTTGGTAATGTTTATGAAAACTTTGTGGTAACCAAGTAAATAAATAAAGTGTGGGTGTGTTGTTGCGTTGATGAAAAAAAAGTAAATAAAGGCGGCGGATTTGAGAAAGATAGTTGCGTTGATAGATGCAATGAGTATGTAATGAACGAGTTGAGAAGATCTTTAACTAGCGTTACTCAGGAATGTGTCAAACTTTGCGATCATGTTACAACCATGCACAACAAGTCATTTCCCAATGTAAATGCGATGCTCCTAAGTCTAGGACGCATGTGTTGAATGTAAAATGTCCATAGAGCTTATCCCTAAGTCTCTACTCTTGTCCTATGCGTTGATGCAAAATGCATGAAAGCAAGGTGACCGCATACAATCATATCTTATTACTAAGATGCATGCGATGCGTTAATAACAAATAATGTTCATTCCTAAGTGCCTATCTCCCGTTTATGCGTTCTAATCTAGTTCTTCCAAACCTAGATTCTGACCTGACCTTCCCAAGTCTAGATCCTGTCTTTAGACTACCCTCCCGAGTATCTCTAATAGACGAATGAAGCATACATAGATAAGATAATCGCAAAATGAAGTTTCCCTCGTTATGCTAGCTAACTACTTCTCAACCCATTCAACTAATTTAGCTACTCATGCATAAATAATAGAGAGTGAACTGATATAGAGAAAGACATTCCATTCTTATAATTGAGTTGAGTACAAAATGACAATGGAAAGTAAAGGAAGAGAGCCTGGTAGCAATTCCTTGCTGACCGAGGCTTTTTACACTGAATCTCTATTATGATTTACAAATATTCCCGCTTCCGTAGGCGTCGGCCCTCTCTCTGTCTCGAAGCTTCCAGTGCTTTCCCAAGTTTACCGGAACGATCTACCGACACACCTTCTTCCTCACGTCCGCCTTAAAATGAAAGAAAACTATGGATAGAGGCGTGAACTTGTAAGGTGATGAAGTAATCGACTGCTTACCCCTTCTCTGAAGAATGCACTTGGTATAGAGTTTCCATGGTGAAAAGCGGATTTTCTCTCCTGGTTGTACAGATGGGACAGCTTTAATTCCTGACTGATGCGCCAAATAATTGTCACTGATAAAGTTGAATGTACTTCGTGACCGTTATCGGCTGCCAACTTAATTTGGATCCGACTGCCGTCAGCTTTCTGTCCCATCGGTCTTAATTTTCCTTTCACCCGGATGCGCCCACCATGTTACGCTGACCAAGTTGCGATGATTCTTCTTGGGCGAATGTTTGTGAGCACGATCAATGCAAAGTCTTGCTGTGAAGTTGCGCTCGACCAATGTATTCCTATGATCCCAATCTCTGCATTGCATTAACGCATTTTCTGCACAAAAATATAAAGATCAACTGCTCTAATGCGTTGGACGCATGCCACCGCAATATTATA
The DNA here is from genome assembly GCF_027475165.1 of Benincasa hispida. Classification (NCBI taxonomy): domain Eukaryota; kingdom Viridiplantae; phylum Streptophyta; class Magnoliopsida; order Cucurbitales; family Cucurbitaceae; genus Benincasa; species Benincasa hispida. The sequence continues at coordinate 1,165,499 of NC_143486.1, forward strand.
GAATTTATGCTTAATGGATGCAATTTAACATATTTCATCAACGCAATCCAACATTGTTTAAGAACTTAGTACTATGATAACGTGCATTTCTGCCTGTTATCAATGCTATCGTCTACACGATATCATCTATCATCTACCTCATGACGCTATTGTCTACACAATATCGTCTATCTCTTGAAGCTATCGTTTACCTTGTCTAAGTGCTATCGTCCACCTCTTGACACTATCATCTACCTATTGACATTATCGTCTACCTCTCCAGCACTATCGTTTACTGCCCAGTCGTATACCTCTTCAAACGAAAACAAGCACTTCGTCTTGCCGCGTGAGTCAGCCATATCCTTCAACCTCACACTTTAACTCACCATTGGTAGGGAAAATATCAACACAATATTTTGACATGAAAAAAAAGGAAAAACAATAGATTTTTGGCCCCTTGGTTATGGGTCTAATTTTTATTTAATCCTTAAATTTTGAGCTTGATTTCAATTTAGTCCATAGGTTTTATAATGTGAGTTTTATTTCAATTTAGTCCATAAATTTTGTATTTACATTTTTAGCCTTGATTGTTTTATTAAATACTCACTGTTGGTCATTAATGTTAATGTCTATTAATTAATTTAAAATAATTATGAAGTGAAAAATTGAATTTAATTATAGTATAGATGAAAAACAATGAAACTTAATTAATTATATCTCTTTTAATTTTTTAAAATTGATTAATAAATAGTAATATCAAAGACAAATAGTGAATGTTTAATGAAAATTCAAGACTAAAAGTGTAAAACTTGGAACCTAAAAACCAAACCAAAATAAAATTCAAATCTCAAGGGTAAAATGGTAACTTTATGAAACCTAAAGACTAAATTTAAACCAAACTCAAAATTTAAGGACTAAATGTCAAATGTGTAACATTTTACAAAGAAATTAAACAAAAACATAGGGGCAAAAAGGTAGTTTTCTAAAAAAAAAAAAATCATTGGATTTTTGCTTTTCATTTTTGAAACTTAAGCTTATAAACATTATTTTCACTTATAAGGCTCTTTGTTTGTAATCTACTTTCTATCCATATTTTCAAAAATCATGTCGACAAATTAAAAAGAAAAAGTAGTGACTAAAAAATTGCTTTTTGTTATTGAAAAAGAATTCAAATGTTTCATTAAGAAAGATAATGACTAAGTTGAAAAAACAAGCACAATTTTCAATAATGAAAAAAATGATAACCAAATAGTTATGAAATGAGCGTAAAACTTTCTAACTCTATATTGCCTCTGCTAGAAATGGGGGGCTTTATTGATAGCTTATAGCCCTGAGGATATTTTAGTATTTGACTTTACCCTAGGTTTATTTCCTTTTTTGTATTAGGACTTACTAGAGCCTATAAATACAACTTCTCTTGTAACTTTCATTTTATGTTAAAACTCACTATTATAGTTTTTTCTCTTTATTATAGGGTTTTCCACATAAATTTAGTGTTCTCTATTTTCTATCTTTTAACATATTATCAGAGTGTGGTGACGAAACCCTAGCCGCCATCGACGAAAACCAACAAGTGCAAGATAACCTTAGTTCTGCACCAGACCCGCTTTTGCAACAGCTGCTGATGGGGCCTCTAACGACGGTCGCTACTACCATCGCCACCACCGATACCACCATTGCTACTACTGTCCAAGCCGCCGTTGATCGGTATCTTCAACCCTTGCATATCCGTCCAACTCTAGCGTCGCCGCAATCCTTTGATGGAAACCCTAGTGCCACAACCCTTTTTACAACGCCACTGATGTTCCTCCCTTGTTATTGAGTGTCGTCGCTATTTATCCCTCTAACCTTGCTGCCGGTAGCCGAAACATACACCTTGAAGCTGAGATTGGTGAGTCGTCTGCCTACCACAGAGGTAAATCCCTTACTACGACAACAAGCCCTTCGTAGCCGTCGGGAATCCCCGACTCATTTCCCTTCGTACAAGCAACCTACCTGCAGTCGTCGGGCCTTCCTCATCATGCGCCACATAGTTATGAACATCAAGGTTTGATTGGTTTATCTCTCGCAAAGGTTCACCAATAGTTGGCTAATCTTTAGGCAAGTTTTCAGTAACAAATCACTGCTTTTAGGGCAGCCCTAGGTGCTTCCACAAACTTAAATTCCAGGACAGTGAATTCTGACATTTCTTCTGATCTACCGATGTATCCAGAGAATCTGATAACCTCTTTCCCTGCTTTAACTACTAAAAACTATTTTTCTGGATCTATGGGAAATTCCTCAGGGTTAATTACAGGAGAAAAGTTCAATGGTCAAAATTATTTCTCCTAGTCTCAGTCCATTAAAATGGCTAATTCTCCTCGAGTCTCGTTGTTTGTAATTATACACATTGTTTATGAATAAAATAATTGTTATTTCATTCTAGCATTTACTCATATCCAATAAACAAAGCTCTATAGTTATTGTATGTAAACTTAAGCATGTATATGAGATATATAAGTGGATCATGTCTTAAGTGATAACCTAAATAGGTTTGTAGTATAAGGATTAAGGTGAGATACCTGATCCTTGTGACACTACGGATACGGCCTGCTTTGTAGGGGTTTGCAAGTGTTGTAAACTACTACATATGGTAGATCCTAACCATTCATGTGGAGACATGCGAGCGAAGGTTTCATATACAAAGAGTTTGTATAAGACCGGACCACGAGATGACTAGACTCTGTATATAACGTTGTTGATAATGGAGACTTACATCTCATCTAAACGACCATAGGTGACATGACTCAATCCTGAGTATTTTGGGAACTCCTGCCTTTGAGAGTGATCCTTTGATTAGTATAGGTGAGAGTGACTAGATTGCCAACTTAATATACCTACATTTTTTAGACTTGACTGATTTATGAGTTGGGAACTCACTTACACAAGATAAAATTCACTCCTTCCTCGAAGTAGGGGTAAGTAGATAGATTGCTCTCTTAAAGGTTGATTCCGGGGATTGAACATAGTGGCCTATACAGAGAGTTTGTATAAGACCGGACCATGAGATAACTAGACTCTGTATATAACACTGTTGATAATAGAGACTTACATCTCACCTAAACAACCATAGGTGACATGACTCAATCCTGAGTGTTTTGGGAACTCCTGCCTTTGAGGGTGGTCTTTTGATTAGTATGGGTGAGAGTGGCCAGATTGTCAATTCAATATGCCTACCTTTTTTAGACTTGACTGATTTGGGAGTTGGGACTCACTTATACAAGATAGAATTCACTCCTTTCGGGGTAAGTAGATAGATTGTTCCCTTAAAGGTTGATTCCGGGGCTTGAACATAGTGGCCACAACTTCTCTTTGGAAGAGAGCACTCAGCCATAGTAGAACTATGACTTATGTTTATTAGAAGGATCAGTGGTACTTAAAAAGTTAGATGTAACTATAGGAGCATAACAGTTATTGGCCGAGCTGTACATAATATATCTGTAATAAGGAGAGTTCAGCTATTGGTCTTTAGTGAAGTGCCTGGCAGTTAACGGATAGTGGATCTCGTGACTAAAGATGTAGTCAGTTATTCACTTACTGTTGGAGCTTCGAGCTACAGGTCCATAAGGTCCCCTTGGTAGCTCAATGGATTCAATTTGAGGATCAATTTTTGGTGTTGATTTGAAATGTTCAAACTGACAAGAGTTAATTCGATTATATATGATATGATCAGTATGGTATATGAGATACATCAAATGGAGGATTAATGTAAATGAGATTTACATTAAGTGCCATGGAATAGAAAAAGAGCAATGGTTTGTATGTTTCATGAGATGAAATATTAAAACTATAGGTTATAAATATATTATGGTAAGTTAGTTATCATTTATATTTATAATAATATTAATTATTGGATAATTATCTTCTTTTCCCTAATAACCAATGAGTGGGAGGTTATTAGTGGTTTCATGGTAACCGTGAGATAAAAAGGAAAAATGTTTTCCTAATTTTGTTAAGTTATTAATTTGAGATTTCTAATCTCATAAATTACTCATGGATAGTTGTCAAGTAAATCAGATATACTAAAAGACAGCTTGGAAAGACTAGACGATTGTGGAGTGTTCTTACACGATAGACACTCAGTTAGACGATGAGCTAAACGATCGCATAGCTTTTGCTAGACGAGTATAACTTTTGTTAAACGATCGGGCATCGGCCTATACGATAAGTTATTTCTGAAGGAAATTGAATCCGAGATTTCCATGAGCAGTAGAAAAAAGATCATTCCAAATTACAATCATGTATGAACATTACAAATTACAGTCGTATACAAAACAAAAAGTTATGCGATCAATACAGAAATTACAGCATAAAACTACAAATGAACAAGGATAAACGCTACGAACATTTGTAGACTAGTCTCCACGCTTCGTGCTCACGAGCACTCGAACACAGCAACCTTGAACGTTCGAACAACACGCCCGCTCTACAGCACGAACACCCCAGCAACACGATCGGCATCCACGGAACCTCGACGGTGTCGAGTTGAGTATGACACCACCAAGAAGGCTACCTTGGTATTCTCGGTGTGAGAATCCAGAAGGTAGGCTCTGTGTGGACTTGGTTTGAGGCAGAAGAAGGATTCAACAATCGTGTACACGATTGGGCAAGTGAGAGATAGTTGAAACCTATCGTATAGGTTGATGCCCAATCGTTTAGCTAAAGCTAAGCGATCGTCTATCAAAAACTAAGCGATCGTTTAGCTCATCATTTAGCTCAGTGTCTGTCGCCTACAAACACTATACGGTTGTTTATTAAAACAAGCTGTCGCTTAATAAATCGGTATTTACTTAACAAGCTTCCATGACTACACGATTGTTTACTAAAACAAGCTGTCGCTTAGTAAATCGGTATTTACTTGACAAGCTTCCATGAGTTTCTTTTTTCGAGAGAGAAATCTCAAAACATTTTTGCCAAAACTTACTAAAATTAGGAAAACAAATTTTCTTTTATCTCACAGTTATCATGAATCATCAATAACCTCCCACTCAATTGATTATTAGAGAAAAAGATTTAATTATCCAATAATTAATATTATTATAAATATAAATGATAACCAACTTATCATACTATATTTTTAACCTATAGCTTTAATATTTCATCTCATGAAACATATAAACCATAATACTTTTTATATTCCATGGCACTTAATGTAAATCTCATTTACATTAATCCTCCACTAGATATATAATCAAATTACCTCTTGTCAATTTGAACATTTCAAATCAACACTAAGAATTGATCCTCAATTGAATCCATTAAGCTACCAAGGGGACCTTATGTACTTGTAGCTCGAAGCTCCAACGGTACATGAATAACTAACTAAACTCTTTAGTCACGGGATCCACCATCCGTTAACTGCCAGGCACTCCACTAAAGATCGACAACTGAACTCTTCTTACCACAGATATATCATGTGATGGAAAAATAGGCATGCACAGCGGAATTGAGGATCAATTTGACTCTAATTGCATAAATTAAACATACAACCCTAAATTAGTTAATTAGGGTTTTTTAGAAACATTACCTTTGAAGCTCCCGAAACTCATCTATATCCACTCGAACATGAATCAGAAAACCACTAGAGCTGACCTACTATCCTCTAGACTCAGAACCAGGTTGTGGGACCCGATGGATGAAGAACCCGAGAGAGAAAAAGAGATGGAAATAGTAGAGTGAAATTTGGGTTGGGTTTGGATTTTTTCAGCCCAATTTTTAAAAACTATTTTTTGCAAAATGTCCAAAAGTCTTTAATCCAAAATGACAAGCCTATATTTATAGAAAAGGGTCATGCAAAATTGCATGAAATAACTTCATAAAAACCTAACACCTAGAATCCACTATCAAAGTGGGCTTAATGTCTCACCTATAAACCAACCCTAGCCCACTATTTTGTTAGTAGAATTATCCAACAAAAGTTTGGATTTTTCCACTAACTTTAGTCAAAGGGCAAAATAGTCATTTGGTCAAAGTCAAACTTCGACCGAAAAGTCAACATTTTTACTTTTTATGATTTTTTCCGTGTTGACTAATTTTGACCTCCCGAGCATGAATCCGCATTCATTTTCTCGAAATTCAAATTGCATTTGAATATAAGGTTGGTCAAAGTTTGACTTTTTAAAGTCAAAAGTCAACTCTTTGACTTTTTACATCTTTGACCATTTCCATCATTTCCAAGCTTCCGAATATGAACGTATTCATATTCTTGATATCTAAATCACATTTAAATATTAAAGCTGTATCTTTAAACTGAAAAACCGACCACTATATCACATATACTTGTCGATTTCTCTCTCTTCACCTAATTCGAACAATTCGAATTATTTTATCATACTGTTCTAAGTTTATTCCATATGAGCTAGTAGGGGAACCTAATGAACCTATAGATCATGGGCTTCAACGATCCGAGATTAGCTGACAAAACTCTTTAGATGGAGCTAATCAACATTCGTTAACTCACGGGTCATTCCACTATAGTCTCGTAGTTGCACTCCCCTCACTATAGATATATTTGTGTCCATATGATATAACCATGATTAGTAAGCTAATCCTTCACAGGTTGTTCGTAATCTCGGCTGGGTCTTACCCCTGAAACGGGATGCTTATTGGGCCAGCGATAACGAGTTGCCCTCACCTATGCAGATCTAAGGATAATTCCGAGTGAACAAGAGTTCATAGTTAGCTTAGGATTAAGATTAAGTTACCTAGGTCATCAATTAACGAAATAGTTAGTTTTATACATTAAACGATATTTAGAACGTAAAAAGTGACTATTTTATGGTTCAGTCTTATGTAAACTCTTTACATAGGATGCCCCCATTTTCATGTCTCCACATACTATAAACTCTTTACAAAATGGGCTACATCCATAGTGTCCCCAGAATAAGGTGCCCAACCTTATTCATATACTATAGACCATTTTTGCTACATATTTGAACTTGATCCACATTTATGTCACTACATAAAGTTCAAACTTAAACTTAATAGTCTCGGATCCTTAGTTTATTGGATTCATGAATATAGAATTTAAATTTACTAAAGATTTTCAATAATATCTTTATTGAACAAGAATATGATATTACAAACTACGAGTTTTAGGACATAAAATAATAAACTCCTACTTGGATTAAAACTCCTAGTAGGATCAAATGATGCTGAATTTAACTGTGAGAAATTAATATTACATATGAGTATAATAAACATATGAATACAATAAACTAGGGCATATACCTAAAAGTTCTCCCATTTGTTCTAGTTTACAAACACCGTAGACCTAAACTCTGTAGGTGACCTAAAAAACTTTAGTCGTGAGGGTTTTTGTAAAAGGATCAGCAATGTTTTGCTCATAAGGTATCTGGGTCACTACAACGTCATCACGATATACGATTTCTCAGATAAGGTGGTACTTGTGTTCGATGTGCTTTCCCCGTTTATGGCTTCAAAGTTCTTTTGAATTTGCAACTGCACTGCTGTTGTCACAATACAAGGTGATGGGTAGATGTATATTTGGAATAACTTCCAAATCTATCAAGAATTTCCTCAGCCATACTGCTTCTTTTGCTGCTTTGCAAGCAGCTATATATTCAGCTTCCATTGTGGAGTCAGTTATACAGGTATGTTTTACGCTTCTCCACACTATTGCTCCTCCGTTAAGAGTGAACACTGATCCAGATGTAGACTTTCTAACATCTTTATCAGTTTAGAAATCAGAGTTAGTGTATCTAGTAAGGATCGGATCCTTAGCACTATACACGAGCATATAGTCCCTAGTTCTCCGGAGATACTTTAAGATGTTCTTAACGACAGTCCAATGATCACGTCCAGGATTAGACTGGTATCTACTGACGATCCCTACTAAGTAGCATATGTCAAGTCTAGTACATAACATTGCATACATCAGGCTTCCAACAATGGAGGCATAGGGAATATTTCTCATATCCTCAACTTCTTAAGGTGTCTTAGGACATTGTCCTTTTGACAGATGAATTCCATGTCTGAAAGGCAACAGACCCTTTTTGAAATTCTGCATTTTATATCTAGACAACATTTTGTCTATATAAGATGCTTGAGACATGGCTAGTGTCTTATTCTTGCGATTCTGAACAATTTGGATCCTAAGAATATACTGTGCATTTCCTAAATCTTTCATTTGAAATTGTGTATCTAGCCATTGTTTGACGTCAATAAGATATCTACATCATTCAAAATGATTAGAATATCATCGTCATATAAAACTAAGAATGCTATAGTAGAATTGACAATCTTCTCGTAAACACAAGGCTCGTCAACATTCTGTTCAAAGCCATAAGATTTGATCGCAGTATCAAATCTTATATTCCAAGGTCTAAAAGCTTGTTTCAACCCATAAATGGATTTTTGAAGCTTACAAACCTTTTGTTCTTGACCCTGTTCAATAAACCCCTCTGGTTGAGCCATATAGATACTCTCTTCAAGATCGCCGTTTAGAAAGGTTGTCTTGACATCCATCTGCCAAATTTCATAGTCATAAAAGGTGGCAATGGATACGAGTATTCTAATCAACTTAAGCATGACAACGGGAGAGAAAGTTTCTTCATAGTCCACTCCCTCTCTATGGTATAACCCGTTGCCACAAGTCGAGCCTTAAAAGTTTGTACTTTATCGGCTAGGTCTCGTTTTCTCTAGTAGATCCACTTACAAACAATTTGTTTTACATCATTTGGTTGATCTATAAGTTTTCAGATAGAATTGAAGTACATAGACTCCATTTCGAGGTCCATGGCTTTAACCCACTGATCACGGCCCACATCTTTCATCGCCTGTTTATAGGTCGATGGATCCTCTATGCCGTCATCAGGTATGACGACTTGTGTTTCTGTTAAACCTAAGTAACGGTCAGGCTGATGAACAACCCTCCCACTACGTCGAGGCATTCTCAACTCTTGAGAATGATGTGACTGATCAGATGTACTAGTTTTATCTACTACTTTAGTAGATGAACTAGCTCTATCTGTAGCGTCTTTTGCATTTGTTGATACAAATACCTTGTTTTCTTGAGGATGATAAAACAGATCACCCTTTGTTTCCTTTGGATAACCTACAAATAGGTATAACTTTAACGATGTTCCAATTTCTTGGGATTTTGTATCAACACATGTGCTGGACAACCCCAAATTTTAAAGTGACGTAAACTACTTTTACGCCCTTTCCATAGCTCATAAAGTGTTTCTGAAACACTTTTGGGAACATTGTTCAAAATATGGATAGCAGATTCAAGTGCATATCCCCAAAAGGAATCAAGCAATTGAGTATAACTCATCATAGAGTGAACCATATCTAATAAGTTTCGGTTTCTTCTTTCTGATACACCATTTTGCTGAGGCGTACTGGGTGTAGAGAGTTATGACTGGATCCCGTTTTCTATCAAATAGTCTTGGAATTATATGTTTATATACTCTCCACCTCGATTTGATCGATGTGTCTTTATTGTTTTACCTAATTCATTTTCAACTTCAGCCTTATATTCTTTGAATTTTTCAAGAGAATCAGACTTGTGATGAAGTAGGTAAACATGACCATACCTTGAATAATCATCAATAAAACTGATGAAATATTCATACTCACCTCGAACTTTGACGTTCATTGGTCCACAAAGGTCCGAATGTACGAGCTCTAAGGGTACTTTGGCTCTGAGACCTTTTCTAGTAAAAGATCTCTTGGTCATCTTTCCTTCAAGACAAGATTCACATGGAGGTAAAGAGTTTTCTTCTAACTGACTTAAAAGTCCACTCTTGACCAATCTCCCAATCCTATTGAGATTTATGTGACCAAGTCTTAGGTGCCATAGATAGGCGTTGGAAGAAACCTTTTGTTTTTTATTCCGAGTTTCTAATGTTCTAAACATTTCAGTATTTAAAACAAAATTTGCTCTAGTTGGTCTTAACTTATATAAGTTGTGTTCAAGTGTAGCAGAACAAATTTGAATACCTTTACAAAAAAATGAACGCTTCATTTATATTAAAAGATATTGTATATAATTGTTCTATAATACAAGTGATAAATATCAAATTCCTCTTCATAAGAGGTCATACAAAACATTTTTAAGTACTAGATATCTATCTTCAAAAAACAACTTCAGATCTCCCATTGCTTCAACTGAGACAACCTCTTCTGTTCTAACTTTGAAGGTATCTCACCTTCTTCAAGCTTTTTCCAAGACCTAGTTTCCTGAAACGAGAAATAAATATGATTAGTGGCTCATGAATCTAGTATCCAAGTTGAAGTATAATATTCCACTAAACATGTTTTAACGACCAGTAAATCATATTTACCTTTTGTTGTTTTCTCATCTTTCTTCTCTGCAAGGTACTTCGGGCAATTTCTCTTCCAATGCCTATTTTGGTTATAGTGGAAACATTTTCCTTTATCTGTATCCTTCTTTCCCTCTTTTATCTTAGGAGCCTGCCCTTTTCCCTTCTTTTTCATTTGAGCTTTAGAGGGTCCAACTTTATTTTTAGATGACAATCCTCTTATAAATTTATTTCTTAGTGGTAGCAACATTTTCTTCCACTTCCTTCCCCTTACCTAAAGTAAGGTTTTGGAATTGCTGGAGCTTGTAAGAAAGGTAGTGAGGTTAAATTCTATCTTATTTAAAGACGCATTTGTCTTGAAAGGTGTAAAACTCTTCAGAAGAGATTGTAAGATAAAGCTAACCTGGTTAGCCTCATCAATGGGTCTGCCATTTACTTCAGCGATATTGAAGTACATCATCATGTCCAGGACATGTTCTTTAACAGAGGTCCCCTCCATCCGCTTCGTGTAAATGTGCTTAATTTCCTCGTGTCTAAAAGACCATGATAATTGCCCAAACATTTCTCTTAATTAATCTATTATCTTTTTAGTCGTAGCTAAGGATTCTTGTTTCTTTGCCAAAACATCAAACATGCTAGAAAGAATGTAAACAAGGGCCTTTTCATTGGCTTTGACCTATGCTTCCCGAACAGTTCGGTTAGCATTTGAGGCTGGGGATTGAGGACATTCCTCAGTTAAAACAAATCTTAGATCATCAACTACCAGTATTGTATTTAGATTTGATTTCCATGCCGAATAATTATCGCCGTTTAGTTTCTTGGAAGCTAAGAGTTGAATTATCAAGCTATTCATGCTGAAAAGATAAACATGTCATTTTTAGTAAAAAAAACATTAATCTTTTAAATCCAATCATCTTTTAAATCCAATCAAGTTTAGCAAAAACTAATAATGTACCCTTCATTATTATATTTTTCAACGATATTTCAAAAGTTCAGAGTAACCTCCACCGAAGGGCAGTCGATTATTCCTCTTTTGAACCAAGACAATCTTGACTAGATGCTAACCCCCAGAATAACTCTTTATTCTTATAACACTTTAGTTATCGCTACTTTGGTCGAGAATGTACTAACATCTTAGTAATTCTTGTAAGTGTAACCTTCCATTTTTGAATTTCAGAAACTAGAATCAACATGCTCCCGAAAGTGGAAAGTCAATATGAAAACTGTTCTAAGAGAGCCTATTAAGATTTGGAGTTTGCTGTGTTCCGAATCCTATAATACAACCATCTGAAGGGAAAGGTCGCTCTAGGGCAGACATGCAGGTGCATTATAAGAATCTCACGATGCGACCTAATGGAAGAGACCGTGGAATATGTTGTTACATACCCCTCACCCACTTACTATGAACTACTTCCCCTATTCACCTTGATATTGATCCATTCAAACACTTTCCGAAGGGAGTCCGCTCTTAAGCACGACCCAAATCCCTGCATAGACCTCACGATGTGAACTCTTAAGGATGCTAGAGCTAAAAGTACGCTACTTCTCTCTAGCTAAAGTGTTCTATAACGGTTTAGGGTATAAAAAAATACTTAGAGATATATTTCGGGTAAATTAAACATATACTAAGTCTAGGTGATAGATCCATGTAAAACTCTTATACTGGATTTTAACCTATGATGTCTAGGTGATAAACAAATTTTATTACCTCACATCTCTCAAGCATGCTCATTAAAACTAGGATTATTTGACTTAGACGTCAGTTTGATCTCCAAGTAGGAGGTGTTCCGTAAACCGTCATCTTAAGAACCCCAACCTTAGACAAGATCTCCCCGGGTAAGTAAATAACTCTTTGTTTAACAAGCAATTGACCTATTCTAACTCTTTAGAAAAGCCCACTGAAATTGCACCAATTTAATCTTAGGTAAGCATGTAACTTTTTCTTTTGTTATAGATTTTAAAGTCTAGGTTATTTTATAACAATTATAAAATAAAATTATAACCATTATAATCCTAGAATCAAACTTCTATAACATACATACATACTTGATGATCATGCTTTAATATAACACTTTATATTAAAAAAAACTTAACATGCATACTATATACATTATAACAATTATAACATATATCAAATGCATGTACATGTTAACCTATGGTAGGATTTTAAATCTATATGGCATACTATATGCACAACAAGATTCAAAGTTTAATTAAAACATACATCAACATGCATAATTAATTAAACACCCTAAAATGGATTGGTTTTGGCTCTTAAATGAAGCTAACAACTAAATTATTACAATAATAATTTGGTGTAGTACAAAAAACCGCTCTCGATCCAGCTTCAAACACTTTTGAACCAACTCGAACCGGCCAAAAAACTCTCGAACTGGCCCAAAAACTCCCGAACCGGCTCAAAACTCCAAAAAAAACCAAGTTGAACCGGTCAAACCGGCTCAACCAGGTCAAACTGATTGGTCCAGACCGTCTGGACCGGCTGGTCAATGTGTGCTAGTGCAGTCAACAGAAGTGTGGGACGGGTCGACAGAAATGCGGGCGGCGATTCGGGTCGGTGCACGGGTGCGCGGGTTACGAAACGAGCCAGAGCAACGTCGTTGAAAGCTGGCGCGCGCGGGTTACGAAGAAATCGGGTCAGGCTTGGGGGCAACCTTCTCGGGTCTGGGAGTAAATTCAGGTCTGTGAGCTTTTTTTCCTTCATTTTGAAGCTGTCCTGTTTCCCGGAACCGAGCAATTACATCTTAATTTCAACTATAGCAAATTTACAGACCCTTTTTCACACATTAATGCTCATAAACATGTGAGCAATTACAAATTAATAATACAAAAAAAACTTAATTTAATTGCCAAAACCTAAAAACTATTTTAGTTTCCAATCTCAATTTTATCTAATAAATTGATACCCACCACATGCAATTAAGTAAAATTAAAACATGCTCTGATACCACATGATGGAAAAATAGGCATACGCAGCGGAATTGAGGATCAATTTTACTCTAATTGCATAAATTAAACATATAACCCTAAATTAGTTAATTAAGGTTTTTTAGAAACATTACCTTTGAAGCTCCCGAAACTCATCTATCTCCACTCGAACACGATCTGGACAACTACTAGAGCTGATCTACTATCCTCTGGACTCAGAACTAGGTTGTGGGACCCGATGGATGAAGAACCCGAGAGAGAGAAAGAGATGGAAATAGTAGAGTGAAATTTGGATAGGGTTTGGATTTTTTCAGCCCAATTTTTAAAAACTAATTTTTGCAAAATGTCCAAAAGTCTTTAATCCAAAATGACAAGCCCATATTTATAGAAAAGGGCCATGCAAAATTGCATGAAATAACTTCATAAAAACCCCTAGAATCCACTATCTAAGTGAGCTTAATGTCTCCACTATAAGTCAACACCTAGCCCACTATTTTGTTAATGGAATTATCCAACAAAAGTTTGGATTGGCCGCATTCATAGTTTCCTCAGAATAAGGCGTCCAACCTTATTCATATACTATAGAGCATTTTGACTATATATTTGAACTTGATCCACATTTATGTCACTATATAAAGTTCAAACTTAAACTTAATAGCCTCGAATCCTTAGTTTATTGGATTCATGAATATAGAATTTAAATTTACTAAAGATTTTCAATAACAGTTTTATTGAACACGAATATGATATAACAAACTACGAGTTTTAGGACATAAAATCCAACATCATGTGTCCATCTTAACCAATCAGCAGTGCGATAACCCTTCACAGATCTCTCGTAAGTACAGTTAGGCCAATAACCATTATGCCCTTGTAGTTACATCTAACTCCTTAAGTACCACTGATCCTTCTAATGAACATAAATCATAATCTTATTATGACTGAGTCCTCTCTTCCAAAGAGAAGCTGTGACCACTATGTTCAAGCACCAGAATCAGCCATTAAGGGAGCAATCTCTCTACTTATCTCTACTTCGGGAAAGTGTGAATTCCATCTTGTGGATTGAGTTCCTAGCTCCCAGATAAGATAAGTCTCCAAAAAGGTAGGCATGTTGAGTTGGCAATCTGGTCACTCTCACCCATACTAATCAAAGAACCGCCCTCAAAGGCAGGAGTTCCCAAAACACTCAGGATTGAGGTCATATCACCTATGGTTGTTTAGGTGAGATGTAAGTTTCTGGTATCAACGACGTTATATTCAGAGTCTAGTCATCTTATGGTCTAGGTCTTAAACTCTTTGTATAGGACATCCCCGCTCGCACGTCTCCACATGAATGTCAGGATCTACCATCTGTAGTAGTTTACAACACTTACAAACCTCTACAAAGCGGGCTGTATCCGTAGTGTTACCAGGATTAGGTATCCCACCTTAATCCTTATACTACAGACCTATTTAGAAGGCATGATCCACTTGTATATCACATATACATGATTAAGTTCACATAAGATAACCAATGAGCTTTGTTTATTGAATATGAGTAAATGCCAGAATTAAATAACAATTATTTTATTCATCAAACAATGTGTATTGTTACAAAACAACAAGACTTCGAGAGAATTAGAACACCAATCCCAACAGTTTCATCTCCCACTTGCTCAATCGTTTACATGATTGTTCTTCCTCCAGTTTCTGCCTCTAACCAAGTCCCCACAGAGCCTACCCTCTGGATTCTCACACCGAGAATAACGAAGTAATCTTTTTGGTGGTGTCATACTTAACTTCACACAGTCGAGGTTCTGTGGTGGCCATTTGCAGTGTTCGTGGTGTTCGTGACCTTGGTGATCGCTTTGTTCAAGTTCGCTATGATTGTGTAGTGTAGCGGTCGTGTTGGACGAACGTTCGTGTGTTGCTGGTATCAGAGCCAGATTGTTCTGATATTCCAAATTTCAATTATGTTTTGAACTTCTTTTATAGTCGTGGTGGGTTTTCTACATTTGTGTTTACTTGTTAAATGCTTTTGTGGATGACGTTAATGGATGTTTACAGGTTGAATTGCCTTTGTTTAAAGCTTTTTTTAAATTACAAATTGTTAACTTGTAAGGGCCCCTGTCTTTTTTAGCATATTTAACATGCTATCGAGTCTGTAATTCAAAGAGTTTGAGTTAGTCGAGTTGTTTGTGATGAAATTTCGAAGCATAAAAATGTGGTTCTCAATAAAGAGGAAGACCGAGTGTTGGTCGTGTTCTGTAGCCTCAGGTAAATGATCGTTGGGATTTAACTAAACGATCGTGTAGATTTTTCTATACGATCGTATAGTATTTACTAAACGATCGTTTATTTATGGGGTAAATCGTTTACTCTATCACGTAGCGTTGGTTGCCCGATCGCGTAGAAGCTAGAGGTAGACGATCGTAGTGGGAGAATTTGATGCTCATCGTTTAAAACAGGGCGTGCGCTAAGCGATTGTGTAGTTAGCATGTCTCATCGCATAGTTACTACCTATACGATCATGCGGTATACGTTATGAAGGCGCTCGCTCAACGATCGTTTAGACGATGGTACTTTGTCGCATCGTAGTTGTTTAGACGATCGTGTAAGGCTTGCATTTTGCAGAGCGCGCTAGACGATAGCGTACCTCGTGCTTCATTGCTTAGTAAAAGGTACACGATCATTGCTAAACGATCATTTAGCTCTGGGAGCATTGGTAAACGATAGAGCAAAGCGTTTGTTCTTTCGTCTAGATGATCGCGAGGTGTTTGGTGCATGATGAGTGGAGATGCGTTGTTTGGTGCATCATTCTTTTATGTGATATCAAACTATAGGGTATATTATGCATGCAGTGAGCATATTCATGCATCATATTATGCATGCAGTGAGCATATTCATGCATCATATTATGCATGCAGTGAGCATATTCATGCATCATCTCCCACTTGCTCAATCATTTACACGATTATTCTTCCTCCGATTTCTGCCTCTAACCAAGTCCACACGAGCCCACCCTTTGGATTCTCAAATCGAGAATATCGAGGTAATATTTTTGGTGGTTTCATACTCAACTCAACATAGTCGATGTTCTATGGAGGCCATTCGTGGTGTTCGTGACCTTGGTGATCGCTTTGTTCGAGTTCATTGTGATCGTGCAGTGTAGCGGTCGTGTTGGACGAACGTTTGTGTGTTGCTGTGTTTCTGTGATCGAGCGTTCGTGATCAAGGAACTTAAAGATGAGTATTCAAAGGTTTGTTAGTCCTATCCCTTGATCATGTAGTAAAGCATGCTGTAATTTTTGTTTTATGCATAACCGTATGTTTTCATTTGTGACTGTAATTGTTGTTGTTCATATTTGATTGAAATTTGGAAAGATCCTTCCACTGCTCATGGAAATCCTTATGTCTGATTTCCTTCAAGGGGATCCTCGAGAGCGTATTTGGAAAGGAGAAGACTCCCTGCTTCGATCACTGTTGATTAATAATATAGAACCTCAGATAAAGAAACCGTTTTTGTATGCTGCGCCTGCTTGAGATATTTGGGATGTAGTTCAAAAATTATATTCTAAGAGGTAGAATGCATCTCATTTTTACACTTTGCGTAAACAGGCTCACGAGTGCAAATAAGGGACGATGGATGTTACTTCATACTTTAACAAATTGTCCCTAATCTGGCAAGAGATGGACTTGTGTCGTGAAATTATTTGGGGTTGTTCTTGTGAAGTGTCCAGTATTCCAAGATTGAGAAAGTCGATCGTGTTTATGATTTCCTAATTGGTTTGAACTCCAAGTTCGATGTAGTGCGATGTTGTATACTGGGACAGAGGCTTATGCCCTTTATTATGGAAGTGTGCTCTGAGGTTTATCTAGAGGAAGACAGAGTCAGTGCTATGAACATCATAACTGTATTTGCTGGTGATTTTGTTGCTTTCAATGCGAAATTATCTGATTCTGTAGTGACAAGAAAAATGGGAAACAGACCCAAGTGTGTGAACATTGCAAGAAACCCCGACATACGAAAGATTAGTGCTGGAAGTTACATGGTAGACCATCGAATGGTAAATGACTTCCTCTAAAGGACAAGCCCAATCTTGGTGGGGCTCTTATGAGTGAATCTGCGAGTGCCTCCTAGTCACAACCTTAGGTGAATTGCTAAAGTGACCCTGGTATCTCTTTTCTTAGGGTCGTTGCTCAATCAGGTACCTTTCAATCCTTAAGTCTCCTCAGCATAAATGATAAGAAACCATGAATACTTGATTCAGAGGCTACAAATAGGGATGTCCACGGGGGCGAGGCCGGGGATGCCATTCCCCATCCCCATCCCCGCTCCCCATTTCATTCCACATCTCCGTGAAATTCTCCATGGGGATTGGGGTGGGGATTCGGGTTCCCCGCGAGGAATTTTTTCCTGTTACTTTTTTTTTTTGTAGAAAACCAATTAATTTAAATCACTAATATGAGCAAATTGTAATTAAATAATTAACTTTATCACTAAATTGTTTATTATGGTTGGTTTTACATGACAATTTGAATTTAAAGATAAATTACTCAAATTTTGACATAAAAAAAGCTAATTAAATTTTTTAAGTTTTTTAAGTAGAAGAAATAAATATAAATCAAATTATTCACATATATAATCTAAATTTAAATATTCAATTTAAACATATTCACTATCTTTCCCAATAAATGATCAAATTTGAAATTTAAAAATGTAATATTTATATAATAATAATAATAACATAACATTAGGTAACTATATTAAATAAATATGTAGAAGTTAATCGGGGTGGGGACGGGGACGGGGAATGCCTTCCCTATCCTCGTCCCCATGGGGAAATTGGACATCTCTAGCTATAAATCATTTGACTGGATCTTCTGATAATTTTCTATCATATCTTCCGAGTGCTGGTAATGAAAAAATTCGAATTGCAGATGTGTCCTTTCTCCTATTGCGGGCAAGGGTCATATTTCTCCTTTTGATGGTTTAACTTTACAGAATGTGCTGCATGTACCCAAAATATCTTACAATTTACTATCTATTAGTAAGATAACTAGAGATATGAATTGTCAAGTTTCTTTCTCACTAGATAATGTTTTCTTTCAGGACTTGAGCTCGGAAAAGACGATTGGCACTGCCCGGCACAATAGAGGACTCTATTTCCTTAATGATGATGCTTCCTCTAGGAACTGTTATAGGACTAGTTTATTCTCTTCTTATTTTTCAACTTCAGACAAAGATTGTATGTTGTGGCATTTTCACCTTGGTCACCAAATTTCCAATATATGAAATATTTATTTCCTCATTTATTCAATAAAGTTGATGTCTCTTCTCTATCTTGTGATGTGTGCATTCATGCAAAACAGCATAGGGTCACCTTTCCATTTTAAACTTACAAGCCTTCTCAACCTTTCACTATTCTTCATAGTGATGTTTGAGGTCCCTCAAGTATTACCACCTCGTTGGAGAAACGTTGGTTTGTGACCTTTATTGATGATCATACCCGTCTTACATGTGTTTTTCTTCTCATTGATAAATCTGAGGTTTCATCGATATTTCAACAATTTTACACTACTGTTGAGACTCAGTTCAACACCAAAATTGCTATTCTTTGTAGTGATAATGGTAGTAAGTTCCTTAATCATACCCTTCGTGATTTTCTGTCCACTAAAGCTTGTGTGTCTATACCCTTCAACAGAATGAGGTGGCTGAAAGGAAAAATCGTCACCTCCTCGAGGTTGCACGGTTTCTCATATTGTCTACTTCACTTCCATCTTACTTATGGGGGGATGTAGTTCTGATTGCAGCTCATCTTATTAATCGAATGTCTTCCCGTGTCTTTCAACTTCAAACCTTTCTTGAATGCCTCAAGGAGTCATAGCCTACCACGCGGCTTATTTCTGATGTCTCTCTCCGAGTTTTTGGGTGCACTGCCTTTGTCCATAGTCATGACCCTAACCGAACTAAGTTTACCACTCATGCTCAGAAATGTGTCTTCGTTGGGTATGCTCCTCACCATCAAGGTTATAAATGCTTCCACCCTTCTTCCCGAAAATACTTCATCTCCATTGATGTAACATTTCTTGAGGATCAATCTTTCTTCCCCATTAGTCATCTTTAGGGGGAGAGTACTAGTGAAAAGACAAACTGATCCACATCTTCAATCCCATATTTAGTCCCTACTAACCTTCCTAAACTCCTTCTTGAACCCATCTTGAGTGCCCATGACACTATTTTACCTACTAAACAAGTCCCTTGGATAACTTACTATAGGAAGAATCTCAGAAAGGAAATGGTGTCCCCTACTGCTTCCCCGGCTCTAGTCCATGAATCTGAACCAACACAAGCTCAAGGTACTACTGGCCCTGATAATACTAACTTGTGTGTTGAGGATGATATTGTCGATTTGGTTAAGAATGATAGGACTGATATGTTAGTTCTAGAGAATAATAGGGTTGCAAGCAGTAGGGGTGTTCAAAAAACCCAGTAACCCGACCAACTCAAACTACCCAACCCAAACCGCAAGGGTTGGGTTGGGTTAGATTTTATTTTGGATTGGGTTGGATTAAAAATGTTAAAAAATATTAAATTCGAGTTGGGTCTCGGGTTACCCCATTTCAGGATCGGGTCAACCCGACCCGACCCGAATATATATATATATATAAATATATATATATATATATATATATATATATAATTTAAATTATTATATATATATATATATATATAAATATATATATACGCTATTTTCCAATCTGGATTTTGAAGAGGGAATCGTTACAGTGGCTCTAGCTAAGGCAGCGGTCTAGATAAGACGCAGCGCAGGACTCTCAATTGAGATAAGCTATGACTCTCCAACAAGGACTAACCGATTCTTTCACTATTCTATCACCCCCGGTTCACTTCACTCCCTAAAGGCGGATTAAGACTAAGGCTACTCTGGGGAGGCAAGGAAAGAACTTTAGTAGCTAGGCGCTCGCACGCTTTAAGGGCAGTTGAAGGTATTGCACTAAGAAAGACTCCTTATATATATATATATATAATATAAGTTAAAAAAATAGTCAAATTAAAAAAAAAAAAGAAGAAGAAAAGAACCGGTGACCCAACCCGGCCCAACCCGGAATTTTGGGTTGGGTTGGGTTGGGTTGACCCTCCAAAAATGAACTACTAGAGTTCATTATTAGCCAACTCGAATTTTTGGGTTGGTCCACAAAAATCTTCCAACCTGAACTATGTACACCCCTAGCAAGCAGTGATGAGACTTCAATAGAAATACAAGAGGGTGAGCCTCTTCCTCAGGTTGAAAAATGAAATCAAAATCCCATTACAGATAAGGATTCAAACAAACTAAGGAATTATGATATCTCTTTTGACATGCCCATTGTATTGAGAAAGGGCACCATGTCCTGCACGAAGTATCCTATGCATAGCTTTCTATCTTACAGTGATCTGTCTTCTGAATTCAAGGCGTTCACTGCCAACCTTGATACAGAAACAATACCGAAAAACATACATATGGTTATGAAAATTCCTAAGTGGAAGACTACCGTCATGGAATGAGAGCTCTTGAAAAGAATAACACGTGAGACCTTATAGCTCTTCCTAAAGGGCATAAAACAGTTTGGTGCAAGTGGGTGTTCACTTAAAGTATAAATTAGATGGAACTCTAGACAGGTACAAGGCCAAACTTGTAGCAAAAAGGTTTACTCAAACTTAAGGAATAGATTATTCTAAGACTTTCTCCCCTGTAGTGAAGTTAAACACGGTCCGGATCTTTCTTTCTGTTGCAATTAATAAAGATTGACCTCTCCATCAACTTGATGTAAAAAATACATTTATGAATGGTGAATTAGAAGAAGAGGTTTATATGAGCCTCCCCCAAGTTTTGAAGCTCAGTTTGATTATCAGGTTTGTAAACATAGGAAGTCTTTGTATGATTTGAAATAGTCTCCGACAGCATGGTTCAACAGGTTTACTACCTTCGTTAAGTCTCAAGGCTCCATTCGAGATACTTTAATCATAGGTTGTTTAAAAAAAGGTTAGTATCCAGGAAAATTATTGTTATTGAAAGGAAATCGGTGAAAGTCCTTATGCGGAAGTGTAGGGATCATTCCCAATTTTTAATTTTCATAGAATCACAAGAATTTTACATAACATAACAAAATTATGCATTATAAGAGTTAAATTATAGTATGCTAAAACAGAATAATTAGGGAAGAAGAACATTTACCTTTGAAGCCAATCTTCTTTGCAAATTCCCTCGATCCGGATCATGAACTCTTCGATCTGGGTCTTGATATTCAAAAATTGAAAACTGAAAAAGAACACCACCACAAATGAACCTCATGTATTCTCCTTAGAGATTGAGAATTAGCAGGAGGTGTGGACTCTGCTATGGATTTTGGAAGGGGAATAAAGTTTTTAAGGGAGGAATTCAGAGATTTTTTTTTTCAGTGTGTAGAACACAATTCAACACACATCAAAACTAAACAAAACATCCAACTGTAGAACTCTTTATACGTTTTTTTGTTGAGAGAAAAAAGGGAAGGGGGTTATAACTCCCTCCTTTTATTAAATTCAAAATTTAATTTTTTTTTATAAATTATATTATGATAACCAACTTATCTTACAAAATATATTAAATTATATGTTATATCGAATATAACATATAATCTATAGTTTTTATATTGTATCAAATACAATATAACTTATAGTTTATATTTCTCCCAACAATGCATGACATTTAATATAAATTACATCTAGACTAAAATCAATTATATGAATCTCATCCATATAACTAATATTTGAATCATATTCAAATATTTAATTCCTCTCAAATAAACTTTATATTAAAATATATCAAATACATTATATTAATTATATTGCATATAATTAAATTCATCAATTATATCATATATAATTAATGCCCTTAGTTAATTTGAACAACTCAAATTAATCCAAAATTAATTCTCAATAATCTCTGTTGAGCTACAGAGGGGACCTTATGAACCTGTAGATTGAAGCTCCAATGGTACTTGGATAATTAATTAAACTCTTTAATTAAATTACCCAACATCCATTAACTGCTGGTTACTTCATTAAAGACCGACAACTGCACTCTTCGCATTATAGATATATTTCTGTGTCCATTGAATATAACCAGTTAACAGTGTGATGACCCTTCACAAATTGCTCGTAAGTACAACTAGGCCAAAAATTACCGTTTTCCCCTTGTAGTTACATCTAACTCCTTAAGTACCGTTGATTCCTCTAATGAATAATAAGTTATAGTCCAACTATGACCAAGTCCCTTTCGGGCCAAGAGAGGGTGTGGCCATATTGTGCAAGCCCCAGAATCAGCTCTTAAGTGAGCAATTTGTCTAACTACCCCGAAATTATGGAAGAAGTGAATTCTGTCTTGTGTAGCTATTTCCCAATCCCCCAATCAAACGAATCCCCAAAATAGTAAGTATATTGAGTTGAAAATCTGGCCACTCTCACCCATACAAATCAAAAGATCGCCTTCATAGATAGTTCACAACTCTCAGGATTCAGGTCATGTCACTTATGGTCATCCTGGTGAAATGTAAGTCTCTATCATCAACGGTGTTATATAATGAGGCCAATCATTTCGTGGTCCGGTCTTATACAAACTCTTTGTATAGAATACCCCCGCTCACATGTCTCCACATGAATGATTAGGATCAGATCATTTGTAGCAATTTACAACACTTGTAACATCTATAAAGCGGGTCGTATCCGTAGTGTCACCAGGATAAGGTCCCGGGCTTATCCATCTACTATAGACTGTCTAGGTTATCATTTAAACATGATCTACTTGTATGTCTTTACATACATGTTTAAATTACATAAAATAACCTAGGATCTTAGTTTATTGAATTGAATATGCTCATAAAATAACAATTTGTCTATACAAAGTTTACAAATTACGGGAATACAGTAGAGATTTAGGCCACCAATTCCAATACTAATTGTGTATGTAGATGATATTGTCTTGTTAGTAGATGATACTGCTGAGATCACCAGGCTAAAAAAATAGCTCAAGAATTTGAGATCAAAGATCTTGGGAATCTAAAGTATTTCCTTAGAATGGAGGTGCCAAGATCAAGGGAAGGGATCTCTGTCTCACAACGGAAATACACTCTTGACCTATTAAAAGAAACAGGTATAACTGGATATAGATCTGCTGACACTCCTATTGAATTCAATACGAAACTGGGAGATTTTGTTGGCAAAGTTACTGTTGATAATGAAAGGTATCAACGTCTAGTGGGAAAGCTGATTTACTTATCTCACACTAGACCAAATATTTCCTATGCTGTCAGTGTTGTTAGTCAATTTATGCAGGCACCCTACGAAGAACATATGGAAACGGTGAATCGGGTTCTGAGATATTTGAAAAGCTCTTCGGGTAAAGGTTAGATGTTTAGGAAAACTGACAGGAAATGCATTGAGACTTATACTGACTCTGCTTGGGCAGGATCAGTTATTGACAGAAAGTCTACTTTTGAATACTGTACTTTTGTGTGGGGTGACCTAGTTACTTAGAGAAGTAAGAAGCAAAGTCTTGTTGTTAGAAGCAATGCTGAAGCTGAATACAGAGCTATGAGTTTGGGGATCTGTGAAGAAAACTGGTTGAAGAAAGTTCTGTTTGATCTTCACTAAGACAATGTTTTGCCTATGAAGCTCTATTGTGATAATAAAGCGACTATAAACATAGTCAATAATCCTGTACAACATGATAAAACGAAACATGTGGAGAATGATAGACACTTTATAAAAGAGAAACTGGACAATGACAGTTTCTATATTCCAAATATTCCATCTAGTCAACAAGTTGTCGATGTTCTCACCAAAGGGTTACTCACGTAAAGTTTTGACTCATGTGTTAGCAAGTTGGGTCTAATTGATATTTATGCCCCAACTTGAGGGAGAGTGTTAGAAATAAGGGGCTTTGTTGATAGTTTATAGCCCCAACGCTATTTTAGTATTTTATTTTACCTCAGGTTTATCTCCTTTTTTGTATTAGGTTTTGTTAGAGTCTATAAGTATGGTTTCTCTTGTAACTTTCATTTTATGTAAAAGTAATAAAAATGGACTCTATCATGGTTTTTTCTCCTTGTTTTAGGATTTTTTCACGTAAACTTAGTGTTCTCTATTTTCTATTCTTTTAACAGTCTCATCTTCCATTCATGAGAGAAAGATCAATGAAACAAAAGGCAGAAGAATAATGTGCAAGCACAAGCAAGAATGTTTTAGAATCCAAGAAAAAAGGAATGATTGGTTTTCATCTCTATCTAGGACTAGGAAGGGATCCAGAGTCAATGGAATTGTTTGAAAAGTTCTCAGCATTGTTATGTGACATTTGTGGGGTTCTCTCTTGAACCATCTTCAAACATTCTATGAGTTGTAACACCATGTCACTCATGTCAGGCCTTCCTGCTGAAGTTGGCAATGTGCAAGACAGAGCAAGCTCCACAAATTTACTTGCAGAACCACTTTCTATAGAGCCTTCTAGCCTTGGATCAACAATGTTTTGGATGTTACCTTCTGCAATGTGAGGCTTAACCCAATCAACTATGTGGATGTTGTTTTCAGAGCTCTTGATTATGGCTGGATGTCCAGTGATCAGCTCAAACAAGACAATCCCAAAGCTGTAAACATCACTTTTCTTGATGAAGTTTCTTGATAAATGAACCCTGCAACAAATTTATGTGTCTTAGCTCTTTTGTATTTGTACACAACATGCTTCTTTTTGCTATATTGGGACACTGCAACAGAAAAATTGACACATTGCAACAGAAAAATTGCTATATTGGGACACTTCAGATGTTGAATTCTGGTTGAATACTAAGAAAATAGTAGGCGAAACTAGAATTTAGTCCCTATGGTTTGATAAAACCTTCGTAAATAGTTCCTATGGTTTGATAAAATCCTCATAAATAGTCCCTATGGTAGGGACTAAATTCCTATGGTATGGACCTATTTATGAAAGTTTTAATAAACTAGGGATTGAATCCCAACCTTTTCCAAACTATGAGGACCAAATTTGTAATCTAACCAATTATAAACTCGTGTGTATATTTAATATATAAACTTGGTTAAAAGGAAGTTGATAACCGGAAGAAATAGATTGTCATGGACTATAATAGGGATTCAGTATGTTACTTCAGGAAAGAGGATATATTGTACTTTTCATTCTATTTTGACCAAGTTAACACTTAACACACTTTCTTTCACCTTATTATGGAAAATCAAATCCGACTAGAAGTTTTGAAGTTTGGAGACTAAATATATATAACAAAAAAAGTCGAGGGAGAAAAATGTAACATAAAAGTTTGGAACATCGAATATGCTATTAGATTACTCATTTCATTAAGAGAACACAAAGCACATCAATCATTGTTACTTACGTCGGGTCGAGATATCCGAAGGTACCAGCAGGACATGTGGAGAAATGAGTATCACTTTCATTTACAAATACCCTGGATAGTCCAAAATCTGATATTTTAGCTTGCATTTGTTTATTCAGTAGGATATTGGAAGACTTCATATCTCTGTGAATTATAGGTGGCACGCAACCATTGTGTAAATATTCCAACCCTGCAATTTGTTTAACCAAATGTCACAAACCAGAAAGATAAGTAAAAAAAGCAAGAGCCATTAATTTCTTTTGTTTGTTATTTGTACACACCTTGAGCTGCATCAACTGCAATTTGGAGTCTTTCCATCCAATTCAAGACCTTTGTGCTCGAATCTATATCAGCATATGGGAAAAATTTTCTTATATAGTCAACTAACCATCCGGATACAATCATTTCAGAGAAACCTCTTCCTTATACGACAATATCATAATTACCAGATAGAAAATCGCGTAAACTTCCATTACCCATGAATTCGTAAATAAGTGCCTTATTCTCAGCCTCATCACAGTAACCAATAAGAGAAACCAGATTTATATGATGAACAACTGTTAATATTTGAGCCTGCATTTGCAAATACAGTTTATTAGATACTAGTTAACCAAATACAAGCAAAAATGAACCTAAGAAAAAACTAAACCTCAGCTCTAAATTCATTGTAGCCTTGCTGTGACATTGAAGACATCAACTTGACAGCAACTTGGGTTTTATCGCTCAGTACACCCAAGTATACTTTTCCAAAACCTCCTTCCCCAATAGTTGTCTTCAAGTTATCTGTGATGACCAATATCTCGGAGAAATGAACCAGATGGGTTTTCGACTTAAGTAACCTTTCTTGAATTGATCTTTTGAGATTCCCTGCATCAAGGAATATCGGCACATTTTTGGTTCATTCAACACTTTTGAAGTCATTCAACATCCAGGAATTCTTTTCCATTTTCTTTATTTACCTCAGTTACATTCATCGTCTTTACTTGAAATATGCTGGAATTAGCCGTGTAAAGAAACAGAAGCAGAAGAAATGAGAGAATTACCTCTTTGTTTTCTCCTTTTGTAGATTACCAGAGTGACCATAAAGATAGGTAGGAGCACAGCTATAATACTGGAGAGAATTATAGCAACCAAGTACTTCTTCCTCTTGTTATTCTTCCTCTTGTTAACACATTCAAGTGATGTACAAAGATCTGGATTTTCACCCACACTTACACAAGCAGAAGAAAATGTCAGGTTTAAACAAATGAATTTTCATCTGTTGTTCAACTTTTTTTCTGTTAGTGTTAGTTATTTAATATGAAAAAAAAAAATAGAATTAGACGGTGACAATATAACAGTAAAGAAAATAGAGGACATGAGATATAACTTAATTAATTTGATAGCTTACCTCAATGTAAGTAATCCAGCTTCAGCCCTTAGCAAGAGATCCTTGGGAATTAAGCCCGTGAACCTGTTTCTGGTTAAATAACTAGAAACACAATAAAAAGATAGATACTATTCAAATTTCAACTAAAATTTCATGTTTTCGATGTCATAAATACAACTAAGAAAGGAACTTACAGGATCCTTAAATTTGGCAATTTTACTAATTCTGGCAGCTCTCCAGTCAACTCATTATCGGACAAATCCCTAATATATAACAGGATATTGAGTCAGTATAAAATCATTTATAGATATGATATGACTCAAAAATTGCAATATAAAGCGATAACCAGTACTGAAACAAGAAAGGAAAATTACAATATTAAAGCACTCCGAGAGGCTTGAACTTCCCTAAAAACTGTTCTCCAAATTCCGCAGATCACAAGCCCCTCTAGCCTACTGTATGTATAACCACTTTTATAACAAGCTCTTTATCTAATGGAAATTATGCTTTCTTAATATTCTAATAATATTCGTAATATTTTTGTATTAAGATTTCTAGCAGAGAGACTTACAAAATTTGCAACATTGTTAGATTTGATATGTAAGGAGATATTTCACCTGTCAGTCCACTTGTAGATAGGTTCCTGTTCATAAAATTAAATTAACTCACGATTTATATGATCTATCCTTCAAATACAAAACGATAATACCAGACAGAGCTTGCACTTACAAGGATATAATTCTTGGAACAGTTCCATTGCTACAATTTAATCCACTCCAAGGAAATCCCATTGGCACACATGGATCTCCTTGCCAATCCTTCTTTATTCCATAAGTTGACTTGATATTGGTAATTGCATCCACTAGTTATCGAAAGAAGAAATCAAATTAGTATTCATTAACTTTCAATAAAGTAAATTCACAAAGTGCATCGAAAGAAAGATACCATCTCCTTGGTCTGCTTCTAACTTTGATATGTTTTTCCCTATATATAACTCAAAAGCATTGATGATAGGAGGAAGTGTTGCATCCTCGGTTGAAATGAAGGAAATTACATGTCTATTTGCTCCCTCCAATGGTTCTTTAGGAAAAATAGACATCGTGGACAAATAATTTGGAATAATTGGTCCAAGAACAAAATCGCCATTGTAAGTGATAATGAACTCTCTACTTTTATTGACTTCAGGCCTTAAAACTTCAGCAACGTGCATAAGTATATAATATTGAGATGAATCTATCGCATCCCACCAAATTTCCAGAGGCTTGCTCTTGTTTTTTGGAGTGGAAGCAGTTTGCATGACAATTGATGGCAGTTGGAGACCGTTATTCCCTATAGGTTCTACACTAAGGTTGGTGCTTACTTGTGTCCACTCGTTGGAGTTAAATGGTGACCAGATACGATCATAAACATCAAAAGGGAATCTTAAGAAAGAGTAACAGGATAAACAAAATATTATGTTAGCATCTGTCACTAGTTAAATCATATCTTGTCCTTGTCTCAAAAAAAAAAAATAAAAAAATAAAAAAATCTTCCCTTCATTAACAGTAAATTTCTTTACAGAACCAATGCTAAAAAATACCTGTACTTTTGATCTTCTGTTGAACCAATATCCATTCGAGTATAAAGTGACAAGGATGATGAGATAGTTAGATAAGTGATGTTGAGTGAAGGTCTAAATTCTAATGCTGAAATAAATGGCACTCCATTCCCTGTATTGATCAGACAGATGCGAACTGCGTTTGAGGAGGTGACATGTATGAGATCTATGTAAGCATCCATGCCATTGTCAGAGAAATTTAAGGTCTGCCACAAGCTATTCTCAATATAGAGATCAAACATTGGTAGCGTATCCAAGCCATCATAATTCCCGTACAAGAAACTTGCTCGAATCAAGTATTCAGTACCCTTTACAGTGCTTACACTATAACAGTTTCTGATTCCTTGAGGGAAGCTTCTCAGCTTCCTCAATTGCTTGGGATAGGTATCTCCATCTCCATACACCGAAGCTACATCTTGACTTACTCCACTGTTTATGAAGGATGCATCAGAAACATAGTTAATTTTAGTTGTTGTTTCGGTGTAGCTCGTACCCTCTGGTAATCCACAGTCTAAACTAATGAAGCCTGAGAAACAAACAAATAATAAACAACTTAAACTCCAAGTTTCTATACAGCCGATTGAAAGAAGTTGAATAGATTAATCACCAATGGAAATAAACTAGTTACCTGACTGATCCTGAGCTTGAACATGTAGAAGAGCCAGTGCTAAACCACTTAGCAAGATACCAAAGAGGCAATGCCCTGATGTTCCCATTAATCGTCCTCTACCTCTTGGGTCTATCTTTAGCTGCACTGATTGATGAGAATTGAGAAAGCAGCCATATCTCCTCCGTGAGGCATATATGACAAGCCTGTGATCATAATAGAATGTCAACACAAGAGGCATTCCCTTTGCAACATTGGAGGTTAGAGAACATGTTACATAGGTTTTTTTAGTTTTTTAGTGTCTAAGTCAACTTGTAAACACCTCAACTAATTTTTGAGGCAACCGGCTTGATCTTTTCAGGAAAAACAACTCGTAGGATATTAAATTCTAAATGGGTGGGTGGTCACATAGATTCAACTCAATCCTACCACTAGCCCAAATCGACCATGGTTTACATAGGCAAGTTGATTAACTCTAAACTGGAAAATTTACAATTCTTTTCTCATAAATTGAACTTTCACTTAATCTAAATATTGACGATCATATAGCACTGTAGTAGCTAAATTTAATGATTGAAGTGGATAAGTGCTCCATTTCTAGGGATTTCGAACTCATTTACCACGAAACTGAAGGAAAAAGACAAACCAAATGCTGAATAATTGACGGAAGAATATCAGGGAGTGTGTTGGATGAATGACATTTGAGGCAATATGATTGCAGAAGAATGCTACGCCATCGCCATCCATGTTGAAGAAATCTTCGTCTGAGCTTAGCTTGCCATGTTCGGACTTTGAAATTCCACTAATTTGGGCACATGGGGAAGCCGTTGACTCCGTATAATAAATTTGTAAAAAAATCAATTTATATCCTAATGTTTTGAAATAAATTAATGATCGAATCAATTTCAAATCTAAACTTAGATTTTTTTTTCTTTCTTTTTTTAGCACAAACTTAGATTTATAACAATTTCACTTTTTTTTATCCCTTCGACTACAACAATTTGGAAATGGAGGTTTGAAGCTCATGTCTTATGCATAGTTCATGTTGATAATTATTTAACTTTGATTCCACCTAAAATCAACCCACAAAAAGAAAAAAAATCATTCATAGTAATAAAAACTCCATTTTTTTTTTGTAGTATTACGATAAACTTGGAAAATTTGGGCCAATGACCTAATATCTAGACCCATAATGACAAATGATCCATTTTTTTTTTTTTAAAAAACTGTCAATTGACCTTCTACTGACGTTATCATGGTATGAGATTACAAGAATTGCCTCTGAAAACTGTCTCGCTCTCACTGTCTGTCTATCTTCCATCGTGATGTGATTGTTTGTCACTGTACGATTGATTTGACAATTTTCACGAAATCTGTCTACAACTTAAAATCGTTAACACAGCAAAATATGTAATGGTGAATTCTTTAAAATCTAAACTTCATTTGAATTGTCATTTTGTTGAATGGAGATTTATTGAACGAGGTTTTTCAGAGCGGAGTTTTTCGAAACCAAATGGAGTTTTCAGAATGGGTTTTTAAGAACGGAATAGACTTTTTTTGAACTTGGTTTCATTGGTGTTTGTAGAAACGTGGTCTCAAAAAAAATATGTAAATAGACAATGTAAATAGCATAACGAAAGGGGTGTGAGAAAGAATTGTTGGGGTTGATGCCCTAAAGTCTCATGTCCTGTAGTTTGTAAATAGTTTGTACGAATGCTTGTGATGTATGATATATGATATTTACTTCACATCTTGATTTTGCTCAGTTAATTGTTTTATTTGCTTTACCACAAACCAATAAACCTAAAATCCCTAGCTATCTTTATGTAACTTAAGCATGTATGTGGTGACATAACAAGTGGATCATGTCTTAAGTAATAACCAAAATGGTCTGTAGTATATGGATATAGGAGGGAAACCTTATCCTAGCAACGCTAAGGATGCAACCCATTTTGTAGAATGGTCACAAGTGTTGTGACTTGTCATAGATGGTTCGATCTTGATCATATGTGTAGAGGACATGCGAGCGGGGGCGTCCTATACAAAGAGTTTGTATAAGACTTGACCATGAAGTGTTAACGTCTCGAAAACACCGTTCATGACAGAGACTTCACTTCACTAAGATGACCATAGGTAACATGACCTCAATCCTGAGTGAGTTAGGAACTCCTGCCATTAAGGGCGGTGCTTTGATTTGCATGGGTGTGAGTGGCCAGGTTGCTGACTCAAACCTACCACTTTGGGGATTCGTCTGATTTGGGAGCTGGGAACTCAGCTACACAAGATGGAATTCACTCCTTCCCCGAAGCAGGGGTAAGTAGATAGATAGCTTTCTTAAGGGCTGATTCCAGGGCTTGAACGATGTGGCGCCACACACCTTCTCTTGGCCCGAGAGGTGTTCACACATAATTGTATTATGTTGTATTGTTCATTAGAGGGATCACTAGTACTTAAGGAGTGAGATGTAACTACAAGGCCAAAATGGTAAATTAGCTCAACTGTACTTACAAGCATCTGTGAAGGGTCATCGTACTCATGATTGGTTATATCCGATGGACATATAAATATACCTGTGGTAAGAAGAGTTCAACTGTTGGTATTTAGTGGAATGTCTGGCAGTTAACGGATGATGGATCTCGTGACTAAAGAGTTTAGTTAGCTATTCATGTACCATTGGAGCTTTGAGCCATAGGTCCATGAGGTCCCCTTAGTAGCTTAGATAAAGTTGAGAATCAGTTTTTGGGTCAGTTTGAAATGTTCAAATTGACAAGAGGGAGTTCGATTATATATGATATAATTGACTAAATGTATGAGATACAAATATTTTGGAGGAAATTGGATATAAATATTATTTATATCACATAGAGGAGAAAATACTATAGTAGATATATGATATCAAACTATAGTTTTAGAATATAATATGATTGTATTAATTAATTAATTAATTAGGCGGTTATGAGATAATTGGCTGAGTATTTCTTCGGAATCGTTCGAAAGTGAGAAGTTCGAATTCAGTTCTTGTAACTGAAGAATAAAATGAAAATTGTTTTCATTTTTTGTGAGAGACGAAAAAGAACGCAAGAAAAATCACTCACGGTGTGAATCTACACGATTGCTTAGTGGTGATGAAAATTAGCCATCAAAGACTTGATGACTAAAATTGGAGGGACGCAATATGCGATGCATGTCTTAGGTTATGCATTGATACTCATGCATCGATGGTCATGCGTTGGAATGAAACTATGTGTTAACAAATGTATGCGATGACCATGCATTCCCGTCACAAGTTTTCTTACGCTCACGCCAAGTATAACGCGAACGCAAGTTTCTCGGGTGATCTGAGGTCGAACTCAGGGACTTGTAACTAAATGCTATTCGGTGATGTGTATGCGGCGTATGAATAAAAGAATGATGGAGGGTATTAAGCTACAAACTACTCCTACTCCTATCTAACAGACAATACAATGAGAAGTATGAATGAGAGGTAGAGACACGACAACTGTTGATGCATAGTAAATGGATGAAAATAGATAAAATGTGAGGATGTCTTCATTGCAACCTTTAAGGTTGACTGTAACAAGCTTTGCGACCATGCTACACACACTTGAGCCTAATTCTAGGACGTATGCGGTCTATCTGCGATAGCGCCGAGAAGCCTATGCCTAAGCTTCCATAACCCGCTCACGTGCTCTCGCCGCATGAGCGTGATGGCCGCATACCACGGTATCCTACTTTTGGACGCATGCAATATCCTATCCGTAGGGTGCATACGTTGTGTAATAGCAAATGGAGCTTATCTCTAAGTTCCCCATTCTTGCTTATGCGTTCCAATCTGCTCTCTCGAGTCTTAGATTTGGTTTTTAGACTACTCTCTCAAGTACGCCTAAATAATGAATGATGCGCTCATGAGACAAGGTAATCGCATAAACCTAGCTGATGTAAGATTATTCCTATCTCTAGTGAATACTTGCTTACATTGCTTAATACAACCAACCACTTACCCTCCCGGGCAGTTAGTTGTTGCTGACTTTACTTATAGACAAGCATGGCATCCGCCTATAGATAGGCGTTGCTACAACTTCACACTAAGCAAATAAGGTTTTCTCACAATACTCACGCAACGCACACCTCCTGGTGGTTTGCTACATGCTTCATATTCCTATGCCGCATGATTAAGTATGTGATACTCTAACAGTCTCACTAAGTGATGCAATGAATGTTAAAGATGCTAAGCAAAGAGAGATAGAGATGGAATCGAAGGAAACGTAGAAATTCATTGAACACACAATGTATTAATTTCTTAATCTAAAATGTAATACAATACAATATAAGAAAAGAAGAGAAAATGAAATGACCAGCTGGAAGCAATGTCTTGCTTCCAGCGGATGTGTGTCAAGGCTACCGGTGGTGCCATGGAAGGGTGGTGGAGTTGACTCTCTCGAGATCTAACTCCGTTGAAGGCTCCGGTCATCACTCAGAATGGATGAAGAAGATGAAGAACTCTCAAGCTTTCTTCTAACGCGTTCGTCTAGATCACAAGGATCCACCCAAAGGTAGGAAACCTTGGATGAAAACCTTGGATGAATTGAAATTCTGCTCAGCAGCTTCTATTTATAGAGCTTGATCATCGATAGCATTAATGGACCTGCTCTGATTTTGACATTAGCGGCACGTTGGTCCTTTTCTGAATTTCGGCTGCTAATGGTGTGGTAGGTGAAATGTAAACATCATCTTTTGATTTTTTCGAGATATGCGTTGATGCTTCCATTCCACCAACCTTGTGGTAATCCTGCCATTATGGTTATCATCGTGTAGCCGTAATCTTGAAATGACCGCAATTGCTTGGTTACTGCAACTTCTACGCGATGACCGCAATCACTTGACTATCACAACTTCTATGCGATGGACGCATGCGGTTGATTACCACAACACCCATGTGTTGATCGTATGTGTTCGCGTTTGTGATGGAGAAGTTCTCTGAATGTGGTCGTTTATGCGATAGCCTGGCTTCCGCGTCTGCGTTCAATTCCTGCATTAGCTACAAAGATAGACAATTCAACGCATAATAACGCATAATAGTGGGTTAGCCGAGATTCTTAATGCTGAATGACACACACTCATTTTCTCATGAATTCCTAACATAATTGCCGCATATTCTGCTTAACAGCCCTCATAATTCTAAATAAAAGACCTAAGATGACGTGCATTTCTGCATGTCATCACTTAGCGTTGAGAGCCTATACGATAGTGCCCGTCTTCCTAAACGATCGCACACCCGCACACTAAACGATCGCCCACGATTTTTAAACGATTGGTTACGTTTACTACACGATCGCTTAGCGCGCCGAGCAGACCTAAACGATCGTTTACCTTTTGATAGATGATCGTTTAGCTAAACCTACACATCATGTACCTTTTTCTAAACGACAAGCACTCGACTATACGATAGTCTTCTACTATCTCCCACTTGTTTGTTCGTACTACACGATCGTCTTTTCCTCTTTCCTTTTACCAATTCCATCAAAATCCACCCTTTGGATTTTCACTTCGAGAATACCGAAGGCTTCGAATGGTGGTGTCGTACCCGGTTACTGTTGGTTCGTGCGTTGTCGATCGTTTAGATGACCGTAGGCTGGTAGGCGACTGTTTGCTGGACGATAAGGAGCGTAAAGGAGTTCGCTTCTGCTGGATTGAGTTTGATTGAAGGAAGTCTTCAACTGGTACGTTTCTTTCAGTCTTTTGTATTTTATTTGTTAAAGCATGCCTGTAATTAGTGTTACGATGCATATCTATTTGTTAGAATGTATGTGTGGTAATTCTATCACAATGAATTCGGAAAGATCCGCTTCCGCTCGTAGATACTCTTGTTTAAGAGTTCCTTTAAGAGCGACAACGAGAAAGGTGGATAGAGAGAGCGACAGTCAGAAAGGTGGAGGGAGCGAGATTGAGTGACAATGAGAGAGTGAGATTGAGCGATAGTGTGAGAGCGAGATACAACGAGAGAGAGAGGAATTAGGAGCGACAACGATAGAGATCCATGTGTATTACTATTTGCTTAATAAAAAATGTTCTCTTGCTTTGTAGAATGACAGAAAAGTGTGTACTAATTTGATACAGATGTCATTAGGATGAGAACCAAAATTTGTATGTTGGAGGTGAGCTAACAGGAATCATTGTGCCTATTACCTTGAAGTATGAAGAACTTAAAGCTCACATTTACAGGGTTGTAAATGTAAGTTACTCAAAGTTTGATGTTGTTATGAGAGTTAAATATAAGCTTGACTTTGAAGCCCCTCCACAATACATACGGAATGACGGTGATGTTCGCTTCCTTCTTTTCCAGTACGATCTTTCTAGAGTTAAGCTATATATAACGCTAAAATTATACCATGACGAAAATGTGAATATGAGTCATAATGGTATAGGTGTAGACAGACAATACGAGGTATCATATGAGCTTAATCGAGAAGAGGGTGATATTCCATTGTCTATGAACACTCAACCATCAACATTATCAATAAACAATGACAACATTCATGCAGTGGACTTGGAAAGAGAAACTCAATGTAACGGACCTGTGCTTGATAATGAGAGATCAACATGCTTGAATTTTATGGATTGTGGTCCTTTAGAAGAGCGTGATCCTTTCGTGGTTGATAATGAAAGATCAGTAGGATTGAATTCTATGGACTGTGGTCCTTCAGAGGTGCATAGACCTGTAGTGGCTATTATTGAGAGATCAGCCGGATTGAATTCCATGTCTTTATGTTGTAAAGGGGAATTGATTATGCCTGTACCTCTTCATCTAAGATAGATGTTGAAGTTGATCAAATTTTTTTGAGTAAAAGTGATTTAAAAATGAGTTTGTCTATTCTGTTCATAAACAATAATTTTGAATATAAGGTAAAGAAGTCAGCTAAGTCTTTGTTTACTGTCAAATGTATAGAGGATAGTTGTAAATGGAGCCTTCGTGCAGTGAAAATTCCAAGGTGTGACATATTTAAGATCACGAAGTATATGTGGTCGTACACATGTTCTATTGGAATTTTAAATCATGACCATAGACAAGCAACGACTGCGATAGTTGGTGAACTAATTAAAGATAAGTTTATAGGCATAGGACGTGTTTATAAACCTCGTACATCGTTGAGGATATGATGAAAGAGTACGGCGTAAATATAAGTTATGATAAGGCGTGGCGTGCAAGGGAAACCGCTTATACTTTCGCTAAGAGTACTCTAGAAGAGTCGTATGATGTTTTACATGCATATGGTGAAGTGTTAAAAATGGAGAATCTAGGTACAAGGTGTAATGACCCGAGTTCAGGAAGGGTACATGAATGAATTGATATCACATCTGAATGAAAGTAATCTTAAGGACATGAAAGTATGGTTAAGAAAGGCTTAAAATAATTGAAAGTTACTACCTATACCAACAAGGTGCACCTTCTTTTTTAGTGGCTCAATCATAAGAACTCCAAAGTTAAGCGTGCTTAGCTTGGAGTAATCCTATGTTGGGTGACCTCCTGAGAATCTTCCTAGGATGCATGTGAGTGAGGACAAAGCATTGTGTTGGTTTGTGGGGACAACTTTCACTTCTATAAGCATTCAAGGCAAGTGAGGATGACATAGCTAGGACGTAGGGGAATGTCATTCGTGCAGTTTTTCCCACGACATTTCATGGATTATGCACATACCACTTAGAAAATAATATTCTTTCCAACTTTAAGGATAGTTTTCTCGAATCCGTATTCTATTGTAGGTACCCAAAGGAGAGAGTACTTATATTTGGACGATCTAAATGAAGTTGAACCTCAATTTCCTTCTTTTTTGTTATTTTCTTTTTCGGTTCGACGAGAGGTGTGTATTTATCAACGACCTTTCTCTTACGTGTTGTTTTTCTACTCTCAACCATAATCTACAAAAATATAACAAAATGGTGAACATGTCGAATAATAAATATGAAGAAAAAAATTTTCGAATCACATAATGATCATACCTGTGAATCAAGATGTAGGGTGTTAGAGGAGGTCGTGATATCAAGTTGTACAGATGAATTGAGAGGTAGAGGTGGGTTAGGTGACATGGGTGGAGGTGGGGTACGTGACTTAGGTGGAGATGGGGTAGGTGACTTAGGTGGAGGTGGGGTAGGTGACTTAGGTGGAGGTGGGGTAGGTGACCTACGTACAGGTTGAATGGGTGACCGAGATAGAGTCGGGATGGAGGACATGGTGGCATCATGACCTGTCTGTGGAGTGGGGGACCTCGTCACCTCAAACACTGTGGAACCCTTCATAGACTATAATAGAGACAAAATAGTTGACAATTGTGCTTTGATGTCTCTCGTGTCCGTAGAGGTTCGATACAGGGCATCCAAGCTCGATATTGAGATGTCAATGCTCTGCATGTACAAATATACATTAGAATCAACATTGCCTCCCTCCCTGTGTACTGAAACCTCCGAGACAGAACGCTCCTCCTCAGGCTCAGGTCGTACGTCACCCAGCAGCACATCATGAAACATATCCTCGCCAGGGGTGTAAGTAGGCTGATGGATGTTTTGGTCTCCATTAGATTCATCGTCCCTCACTCCACCTTTTGAATTATACTGTTGTTCACCTTCCCCACCTTCTGAACTATTCTTTGAACTACTGCCACTCTTTGAACTACTAGAGCTCTCTGAACTCTCGATGTCAAAGTGTGCTTGTCTTATGGCCCGTTTATCAATTGGGGTGTCCCGAAACTCCTTCTCAGCATCGTACATGACAAGACTCTCTTTGACTTTTGTCTGCATTAAGGAACCCAATAAGATGGTTAGTGTACATTTAACAATCGAATAAATATAATGTGGCTAGATAGATTACACTTACATTTTGAGACTAAAAATGTCTCTCTCGAGTGCTTTGAATGATACGAGTGGGAGCATGACCACCGTAATATACGAGGCATAACTACCTTGCTCTTTCGAGTGGCAACGTTCCCTGCTATTGATGATAGGATCTCGTACGTCCACATCTAAATCCAAACAACTCAAATTTATAACTATGTAAATATTAAACCAAAGATAAAGTTAAGTTAAGGAACATCTACCTGGAATGCTTGGGGAAATCCACGGAGCGAGTACTTCACAACATAATTTTTATTTCCCCTCACCTTCTCTTTGTATAAACCAACCTTGTCGTTCAGTGCAGTCTTCAGGGTGTCGAGTGTCCTTTGCCAAATAATTGTACCCCAATCAAGATGGTTGTAGTAATCTATGTCTTCAATATCGTCAAATAGAGTACGATCAACAACATTCTTTTGCTTATTTTTACCCATCATTGCAACCTTTATGTAATATCATAGAGTAATTTTAATAGCATCATCGTCATTTTCAAATACCAAATTTTTGTATTCTTCTTCAAGTAAATTCAAGTGGAATGCGTCTGAGGTCGACTGATTACCAAAGTACCTCGTCAAAAGTTCTTGTGAGGACTTTTCACTCCATACAACTCGCGTAGGAGACCGCCACAAACCAGTGATCAATAAAAAGTCGTCCTTCAAAAATGTGACGACCTTTCCTCTGACAAAGAAACTAATCGAGTCCACTTCTGACTTCTTCACTTCCCTCAATAACATATGGTGGATTAGTGGGCTGTAAATACAAGTTTAGTGTCTACAAAGTGACCAAAAATTGTTTTCTTGAACATCTCTAGCTGTCTTTCGGTAAGCTTCTCCTTTACAATCTTGTTGCCATTGGCAACGTGGGCCAGACAAGTTACTTGCTTGGGAAACCTATCAACTTCACGAATTTTCAAAGATTTTGACATCTTAAATTACTCTTGCATTGTATGAACACTCAACTTATCAGTTAACAGGTTCGTACTAAAAAATCACTAACAAAACATACTGTTAAAGTCTCGTCTCGCTAATCTCATTCTCTCCAATCTCACTTTCTCTAATCTCACTCTCTCTTATCTCGCTCTAGCCCATCTCGCTTTCGGCCGTCTCGCTCTAGCCCACCTTGCTCTCGCAAAACTCATCCACTACCTTGTCTGACTCTAACTATATTTTCTTCGTCCTCAACCAATGCAGAACACATCAAAACCCAAAATAAAAAACAAACACGACCGATTAAACCCCAAAACCAGTTATGAACGTGACGACCGATCAAATGAAACCAACCTAAACAGACGCAAGACAACATGCAAGACAAAAGTTAAATTTACTAATTGATGCATGTTGTTAGGCGATGAAATAATGGTATAAAATGCAATGGTGGAATATGCGTTGTGCAAGCAAGCTTTCTCAGCAAGATCTAAGTATAAATCCTACTGAGTTGCCTGGTAAGCCCAAGGTCGAATACAGTATGCGATGGTAAATTTCGATTATGTTGCAGTAACAAATAAATCACATGTTGGTTGGTTTGCTGTTTGAAGTATAAAAGTTATGCGGCGAATTTGAGAAAGAGTTAATAATATGAAAGATGCGATGAGTATGTGGGGGAACGGGTTGAGAAGGGATTTAGCTAACACTTCCTAGGATTTCATTCATGTTATGCGATCATGCTACATACATACAACAGAAAATCATCTCTCAATGTAAATGCTATGGCTTCTAGTTTTAGAACGCATGCGATGTATGCGATGGTGTCTATAGGACCTATGTTTAAGCCTCTATTCTTGTCTATGTGATGACGAATGACATACACATACACAAGGCGATCGCAGACTACCATAACCCATCTCTAGGGTGCATGCGATGCATGTTGGCAAACAGAGTTTATCTCTAAGTCTCTATATCTTGCTTATGCAGATCTAATCTTACTCTCTCAAGTCTAGATTCTAACCTAGCTCTCTCAAGTCTTAGGTTCTTTCTTTAGACTCTCTCTCGAGTAGATCTAAAGGGGTGATGGATGCAACATAAGACAAGATGATCGCATGCAATGAAGATCTTAGATCATATTAGCTAAGTACTTCTCAACCTATTCGACAGTTTTAGCTACTCATGCGTATTTTAAAGAGAGTGAACAAATGTAGAAATGCAAGTTCCATTCTATATATGAAATCAAAATACAGAATGACAATGTGAAAGAAAGATAAAGAGCCTGGTAGCAATTTCTTGCTTCCCAAGGCTTTTTACACTGTTTTTCTCTACTTTACTCAAAAGATATTCTTGATCTCGTAAGAATCGGCCCACTCTCTATTTTTCATGCTCCCTAGCACTCTCTCGAGCTGACCAGGACGATCTTCCGGCATCTTTTTCCTTTTCTCGCTTCTGTCTTCTAAGTATATGAAAACTAAGAACAAGGCTAACTATCATTTATATGGTGAACTCTCTAAACTCAGCAAACTCTTTCAATGAAGGTGACCTTTGGTATTTATAGAGCTTCAGGGTGAAAAGCTTTTTCTCTCATATGATTACACTGATGGGATGACATTAATTCTCTATCTGATGCACCGAATATTTGTCACCGAAAAATTGAGTGTACTTGCTACATTGTCGTTAACGGCTTGTCAACTTAATTCGGAGTCGACCATCATCAACTTTCTGTCCAATCGTGATTTATTAAGCTTTCACCTTGATGCGCGGGCTTTATGCGGCCACCTTCTTGAGCAGATTTTCGCGAGCACATATGATCGCATAGCCTTGCGGTCGCAATCTCTTAATGCACTCGGACGTTAATTTCTTTGGATTGCATTTCCGCCTTGCGCCAACGCATTTTCTGCACAAAATACATAAGTTAGTTGTTTTAATGTGATGGATGCATGTGATCGCAATGTTGTGAATTTAATGCTTTTGGACGTAATATTGTATATTTTTACCATCACAATCTTGCATTGTTTTATAACTTTGCACTGTAATAACATGCATTTCTGCTCGTTATCACACCTCTAAATTTAAAACAATGCTTGTTCTCAAGCATAAGTTAAAGATTTTCTCTAGAAAGTCGGCAACCTTCTTCTTTCCTAGATTTCTCAAGGTTGCCTTATTTAAATCCTATGTACCAAAATCTCCTTAATTCTTATCCAAGTCTCTTCTTAAAATATTTCTAAAATTTAGGAATCGCAAGTTTAACCTTAAAAAAAGACTTCACTTGTTTCTAGGACATCGCATGATTTATTTCATATAAAAAACTTTTTTTTCCAACTGGGGTATTTTCAAATGATTTTTTTTATCCTTGCATATTTTAGATATATATTTTTTCTATGACCCTGCACTGATTCAAATGCCTAGCCTTCGTTTTGGCTTACCTCTACGTGTGTCGTACAGACATCCAATTACGAGCAAGGCACTCTTTCTCAATTTAAACTCATACCCATTTGGCTGCAGAGTTGCGATCATTTGTTTATGCGTTAATCACGATTCTTACCTTCATTTTGGCTTGCCCCCACGTGTATCATGCAGACATCCAATTACGAGTAGGATCCGATCACAACTTTATGATTTTTTTTTAGAATATAAAAATAGCAAGATTGAAAATGAATACCGCACCGCCAAATTTAAACGCAGCAATGTCCCCATTGCTGAAAGATTGAAAGAAGTCATGCGATGCTCTTAGAAAGTTTTGTAAAAAGTTAGTTTGAAAGAAAGTTGGCAGACCACTAACTTCTAGATATATTTCATGAGATGACTGTCCTAAAATTAAGTTGACTCTAGTATATACGAAAAAATAGAGGCATGTGTTTCATCATTGAAATCATAATTGGCAAAGTGAAATAATGCGGTGGCTTACTAAATTAATCAATGTTAAATGATTGCGCCGACTAAAGAGGATGCGATGAAAAAATTATCAAAGTTAAAAATGATATGTGATAGAGCGAAAGTTGGAATAAACAAAGTCAAGGAAAGATACAGCCCCCGAATTTGCTCTGTCACCCGCATTACTTGTGATCGCATCCTTTTCTACGACGAACTACTCTCTTTGATTGCGGTGGTAGAATAAGGTAGTTGCATCTTTCGCGTAGCTCCTTCACAATTGTTCACCACGATCGTTGCAAGGAAAACATTGAGAGGGTTAAATAAAAGATAGAGTTAGCAAAATCGTTTACCACGATCATTCAAGACGATCGCATTCTCCCTTTTTTTTCTTTTTTTTTTTTGTTTAGAAATGAAAAAGGACAAATATACAATGCAGATAAAAGAAAGGTACGAAAGTCCATAAATCGTTGATAGGAAAAGGATATCCCAAAGAATTGCGTCCCTGATGAGTTTGAGATGCATAGTAACGTAGGGACTTCTTATTTCAATCTGGGCTTTTTACGTCCAAGGCGACTTCCTCTTCTTTTCTTGGTCTTCTCGGATCTTGATTGCCTTAATCTAGAGCTTTTCCCCATTGACGTTCATTATAATCTCCCCCTTATGCACATCAATTTGAGCGCGACCGATCGAGAGGAATGGTCGTCCCAATATGATGGACGCATCTTCGTCCGCTTTATAGTCCAGAATGATGGAGTCTACCGGTAAGGTGAATTTGTCAATTAAGACTGCGAAATCTTTCAACTTTCCCTTGGGATGTATTCGGGATCTGTCCGCAAGCAGGAGAGTCTTCGTCGTGGGCGTTAGTTTGCCCATATTCAATCGTTTGAAGATTGATAGCGGCATTAAGTTTATACTTGCCCCAAGATCACATAGTGCTTGACCAATGTAGACCCATCCAATTGAGCATGGTATCGTGAAGCTTCCTGGGTCGCTCATTTTTTGTGGGATCATAGTATTTTGCGTGACTGCCACTATAGCGATCTTACCTTCATCATTTTGTTTCTTTTTCAATCCTTGCAGGCATGGTGGTAGCTGTACTTCTATTTCGTGCTCTAAAAGCTTGATGGTGGGCGCAACTTCTGGGTTTATCTTCTTGGGCTCTTCTAAATCATATGTCAACGGGCTCTTGATTATCACCGCATTTGAGTTGGTCCGGGTGGGCTCTTCCCCTTTTTCTGCTGTCGTTTTTTCACTTAGCAAGGAGATTGCTAGGCATTGTTCCTTTCCTGTACCCCTAGAGTTGCAAGGGAGCTCAGTTGAGCTTGGCAATGCTCCTTGCGGTCTATTTTTTAGTTCGCCTGAAATCTGTCCTATTTGAATCTCAAGATTTCGGATGGACGTCGCTTGATTTTGAAGCACTGATTCATTCTTCTCAATATACTGCTTTAGTAAGCTCTTTATAGATGAAAATTGCGATGCCTGCGAACTGCTGGCTTGATTTTGCGGTTGACCGTTTGTTCGCGGGAAAAATCCTGGTGGCCCTTTCTTTTGTGCCACTGGTTGAAAATTGTGTTCTTGATTTTTTCACGCGAAGTTAGGGTGGTTTCTCCACCCGGGGTTGTACGTATTAGAGAAAGGATTATTCTTTATGAAGCATACTGACTGCGGATTCCTTGGGCATTTTTCAATCGAATATGCTTCTCCACAGATGACACAACTTGTGGTTGTTTGAGCAATTGCGTTGACCTACCCTTTTTGTGTTTCCGTGCTATTGATTGCGATGCCTTGTATCAAACTCATCATCGCGTTCATTTAGGTTTGTAGGGATGCGATGGCCCCATTATTCGCGTCACTATCTTTAATTCTTAATCTTTGATCGCTTTCTCTCCAGTCCTCGTGATTTTTGGAAATATTATCAAGTATATTTTTTGCCTCGTCATATGTTTTATCCAGCAGACCTTTAGCTACTGCCGCATTGGCAACCGTCTGCGATGCAGGGTTCAGTTCGTGGTAGAAAATCTCCATCTGTATACAATCTGGTAAGCCGTTATGCGGGCAATCTCTTACCAGCCTCTTAAACCTCACCCAAGCATCACTGAGTGATTCGTCAATTTCCTGTTCAAAATTCGTAATTAACTTCCTCCTTCTTGCGTTCTCTGTTGGAGGGAAGTATTTCTTCATGAACTTTTCCACTACTTGTTCCCATGATGTTATTTCCCCTGGGTCGAGAGAATAAGCCCATTTCCTTGCTTGATCGCATAAGGAAAATGGGAACAACGTTAGTCGAACCTCCTCAGCAGAGATATTTGGGAACACAAAAGTGTTGCAGATTTCAATGAAACTCCAGAGATGGGCGTGGGATCCTCGCCACGCCTGCCACCAAACTGTCCGGCCATTTGAATCATTTGCAACATAACCGGATTCATTTCAAACCTTGATTCGTCCAGAGCTGGCCTCATGATTCCTGAGGAGAAATCATATAGGTTGTGTGACGCATAGTCTCGGATGGGTCTATTGTGGTCATTCGTCGGGAGGATGGGGTTGGCCATTATATTGTTTGCATTTGCGACACTTTCTTCCGGTTGTTCCGCCATTCTTGGAATTCTGTCTTGTTGTTGTTGGCGGTTGTTTCTCAATCTTCGTTAGAACGCTCTTTCAAGCTCTGGGTTGTAATTCACCAAAGATTGAAAGCTGCAAAGAAAATAAAAAAATTACCGTTAGCACAATGTATT
The DNA here is from genome assembly GCF_027475165.1 of Benincasa hispida. NCBI lineage: Eukaryota > Viridiplantae > Streptophyta > Magnoliopsida > Cucurbitales > Cucurbitaceae > Benincasa > Benincasa hispida. Next base: position 1,210,156 of record NC_143486.1, read on the forward strand.
TCTGTAGTCCCTGGTAACGGTGCCAAAGACTTGATGTGTGTTGTTATGCGATGAAATAATGGTATAGAATGCGATGGTAGAATATGCGTTGTGCAAGCAAGTTTTCTCAACAAGATCCAAGTATAAATCCTACTGAGTTGCCTGATAAGCCCAGGGTTGAACACAGGGCCTAGGGATACAGTATGCGATGGTAAATTTCGATTACGTTGCGGTAACAAATAAATCATAATGTTGGTTGGTTTGCTATTTGAAGTATAAAAGCTATGCGGCGGATTTGAGAAAAGAGTTAATAATACGAAAGATGCGATGAGTATGCGAGGGAACGGGTTGAGAAGGGATTTAACTAACACTTCCTAAGATTGTGTTCATGTTATGCGATCATGCTACATACATACAACAGCAAATCATCTCTCAATGTAAATGCTATGGTTTCTAATTTTAGAACGCATGCGATGTATGCGATGGTGTCTATAGGACCTACGTTTAAGCCTCTATTTTTGTCTATGCGATGACGAATGACATACACATACACAAAGCGACCGCATACTACCATAACCTATCTCTAGGGTGCATGCGATGCATGTTGGAAAATAGAGCTTATCTCTAAGTCTCTATCTCTTGCTTATGCAGATCTAATCTTGCTCTCTCAAGTCTAGATTCTAACCTAGCTCTCTCAAGTCTTAGGTTCTTTCTTTAAACTCTCTCTCGAGTAGCTCTAAAGAGGTGATGGACGCAACATAAGACTAGATGATCGCATGCAATGAAGATCCTAGGTCATGTTAGCTAAGTATTTCTCAAACCATTCGACAGTTTTAGCTACTCATGTGTATTTTAAAGAGAGTGAACAGATGTAGAAATGCAAGTTCCATTCTATATATTAAATCAAAATACAGAATGACAATGTGAAAGAAAGATAAAGAGCCTGGTAACAATTTCTTGCTTCCCAAGGCTTTTTACACTATTCTTCTCTACTCTGCTCAAAAGATATTCTTGCTTTCGCAAGAGTCGGCCCGCTCTCTGTTTTTCACCCTCCCTGGCACTCTCTCGAGCTAACCAGGACGATCTTCCGGCATCTTTTCCCTTTTCTCGCTTCCGCCTTCTAAGTATAAGAAAACTAAGAATAATGCTAACTATCGTCTATATGGTGAACTCTCTAAACTCAACGAACTTCTTCAATGAAGGTGGCCTTCGGTATTTATAGAGCTTCAGGGTGAAGAGCTTTTTCTCTCATATGATTGCACTGATGGGATCACATTAATTCTCTGTCTGATGAGCCGAATATTTGTCACCAAAAAGTTGAGTGTATTTGCTACAGTGTCGTTAACGGCTTGTCAACTTAATTCAGAGTCGACCGTCATCAACTTTCTGTCCCATCGTGATTTATTAAGCTTTCACCTTGATGTGTGGGCTTTATGTGGCCACCTTCTTGAGCAGATTTTCGCGAGCGCATATGATCGCATAGCCTTGCGGTCGCAATCTCTTAATGCGCTCGGACGTTAATTTCTTCGGATCGCATTTCTGCCTTGTGCCAATGCATTTTCTGCACAAAATACATAAGTTAGTTGTTTTAATGCGATGGACGCATGTGATCACAATGTTGTGAACTTAATGCTTTTGGACGCAATATTGTATATTTTTACCATCGCAATCCTGCATTGTTTTATAACTTTGTGCTGTAATAACGTGCATTCGTTATCACTAACCTAGTAAAGAACTTCGATTACGGCAGTAGATGGACGATGGTTTTGCAGAGCGAGATTGAATGACACTTGCACGAGAATTTTGAGCGTGGGATAACCGTTGAGTTTGAGCGTAAGAGTATCGTTTAGATTAGAGGGGCATTTTTGTAATCTCATACCGTGATGACGTAAGCAGAGGGTCAATTGACAGATCTTTAAAAAAAGGGGTCATTTGGCATTATGGACCGAAATATTAGGTCATTAGCCCAAATTTTTCGATAAACTTTGCATTTAAAGAAGTCTTATTGACATGGAAAAATTATGTATGAACTATTTTAAAACGAAATTCTAACCAAGTGTCTAATTTATTTTAGTTCACAATAGAGTGGAAATTTTGAACTTCTGACTCTTTTAGTTTGTTTAGAGTATAAAATGATCTTTAACTTAAATTTCTAATGCAAGAGTAGAACAAGTCCATAATCATTTTTATACCAATAATTTGTGAAAATTAAAATTTTGGTTTAGAAAATTTGGACTAGAACCTTAAGTTTCCAAATGAGTTTAAAACATAGTTTTAAAAAGTTCCTAAATTGATTTGATAGATAATTTACTAAACAAAAATGTGACGTAATAGTCCATTGTTGACTCCATTCATTACTTACCATAAAAGAAATGTTGAATCCTTAAATTAAAATGAAATATAATCAAATGATGTGTTAAATGTGTTAAATGTGGAGTAAAATTAGTATGTACTAGCGTAGTACTAGAATGTTTCCCATGTGGATGGAAAAAGACTACATCCATTCATTACTTGCTATAAATGAAGCATTTAAACATTATTTCTAATGGGGTATAAAATAATGGATAGAAACTTGAAGACAGCAATCAAAAGAAAAGAATGATATAATTTGTTTATGAGTTTCTATCTAGGACTTAAAATTGAATCAGAACCAATTGAAGTGTAAGAAAAGTTGAGATTATTAGGTGGCCTATGTGAGGTGGTTCTATTGTGAGCCATTTCTTGACATTCAATGAGTTGTTTCACCACATCACTCATTTCAGGCCTTTGTGATGAAGTTGGGAGTGTGCAACACAAAGCTAGCTCCATAAATTTTGTAGCTGAACAGCTTTCAATGCAGCCTTCTAACCTTTGATCCACAATGCTTTGGCTGTTACCTTCTAAAATCAAAGCCTTTGCCCAATCCACTATGTGTATCTCATTTTCTGAACTCTTCATTATCACTGCCTTTCCACTTATCAGCTCAAATAACACAATCCCAAAACTGTATATATCACTTTTCTTGCTGAAGTTTCCACATAAATGAATCCTGCAACAGCTTTTTATGTCTTAGTTTTCTTCTTTCCCCCCCTTTTTTTGTGTGTATGTCCACAAAATGCTTCCTTTAATATCGTTAACCGACTAATGACAAGTCATACGTATTGAACAAATGTTGGTTGATTTGACATAACGTGATGGATTGTCGATAGAAAGAATTGGATATATAGTTAAAGAGAAAAAAAAAGTTACATGTTCTATGAAAGGGATTTGATATGTTGCTTCAAAGAGAAGGTATGTTGGACTTTTTGTTATTTGTTGTCTTGCCAAATCAAACCAATGTTTGTTCAATAGACATGTCATGTCAAAATTTAGTTCATAGTGTTAAAAAGGAAACTACCTTACAAAATCAAGGTTTAAATACTACTTTGGTCCATGAAGTTTTGACTTTGGTTCATTTTGGTCCTTATAGTTTCGAAATATTCATATTGGTCCTTGTACTTTCAACTTTAGTTCATTTTGGCCCATATACTTTTAAAAAGTGACCATTTTGGTTCCTTCACTTCATTTTTTAGGGGACTAAAAGGATCCCTTTTAGTAAGTAGATGAACCAGAATAAACATTTTAAAAGTATAGGGATCAAAATAAATAAAAGTTGAAAGAAAATCAAAATTACAAGAACCAAAGTAATATTTAAAAATTTTAAAGTTAGGAACTAAAAAAACAAGTCATTTAAGACTAGGAAGATAAAAAGAAATAATTGATAATTGATACTTACGTAGGGTCAAGATATCCAAAGGTGCCAGCAGGGCGTGTGGCCAAATGAGTATCATTTTCATTTGCAAATATCCTGGAGAGTCCAAAATCTGATATTTTAGCTTCCAAATTTTCATTCAATAAGATATTTGAAGTCTTCAAGTCTCTATGAAGTATAGGTGGTTTGCAACAATTGTGCAAATATTCCAGCCCTGCAGTTTGTTTATTATATGTCACAAACTAGAAGGGTAAGTAGAAACAAAAAAATACAAGTTTTGTGTAAATACACCTTTTGCTGCATCAACTGCAATTTGGAGTCTTTGCATCCAACTCAAAACTGTTGTGCTTGAATCTGCAAAAAATTGTAAAGAAAATCATCTTATGTAGTCACAAACAATAAAACCCGAAATCAATATTTGATTTCGACCCTAGGGATTGAGTTATATATGGATTTTGTTTGTGATCATAGCTCTTGACAAAGAAAAACTTCTCCGACATGCAACTCAAAACATGAATTAAAAAAAAAAAAAAAAGTTGTAAAAGCTCTTAGCTAAAAAAATCTCTTCTATAAAGATTGTATACTAATTACCAGATAGATGTTTGCGTAGATTTCCATTAGCCATAAATTCATAAATGAGAGCCTTGTTCTCGGCCTCATCACAGTAACCAATGAGAGAAACCAGATTTCTATGATGAACAATGGTTAATATTTGAGCCTGCATTTTAGAACATAATATATGTCAGGTTCTAGTTATTTAGGTCGCATTTGGTAATCATTTGACTTTTGAAAATTAAGTTTATAAACATTACTTCTATCTATAAGTTTCTTTGTTTTGCTATCCACTCTGTACCAATATTTTAAAAAACTAAGTCAAGTTTTGAAAACTATGAAAAGTAGTTTTTGTTTTTAGAACCTATTCAAGTGTTTTTGTTGAAAACTATAATTGAAAAAATAGGAGTAAACAAAGAAGAAATTTCAAAAATAGAAAACTAAAAACGAAAATTGTTACCAAATGACAGAAAAAGAACTGAAACCTCTGCTTTGAATTCTTTGGCGCCTTGCCGTGACGATGCAGACAGCAACTTGATAGCAACTTGAATTTTGTCACTCAGTACACCCAAATATACTTTTCCAAATCCTCCTTCTCCTATAGTTGTTTTCAAGTTCTCTGTTATAACCAATATCTCAGAGTAGTGAACCTGTTGGTTCTTTGATTTAAGCAATCTTTCTTGTATTGATCTTTTGAGATGTTCTGCAACAAGGAAAATCAACACATTTTGGTTCATTCTAGTCACTCATCATTCAGGAAATTTTTATCCTTTTTACCCGAGTTAAAAGTTTTTTTTTTACTTGAAATGTGCTGGAATTAACGAAGTACAGAAACAGAAGCAAGTGAAATGAGAGATTTACCTCTTTGTTTTCTTCTTTTGTAGAGTACAAGAGTAACCATTAGGATAGGTAAGAGCACAGCTACAATAGTGGAGAGAATTATAAGAACCAAGTACTTGTTCTTCTTGTTATCACATCTAAGTGATGTACAAAGATCTGGATTTTCACCAACACTTGCACAAGCAGAAGACAATATCAGTTTTAACCAAATGAATTTTCATTTGCATTTTCTGTTAGTGTGGTAATTTAATATGAGAACATTATATTTAGGCCAATTTGGAATGATTTTCTTAGTACTTGCTAACACTTTTTTTTTTGCACTTGCAAACATATTTTTATGCACTTGAAAAATCATTTCAAACAAACAACATGACAATAAAGAAAACTAAACAGAAAATATGAGAAGTAACTTGGAGCCTATTTGGATCGACTTTTCAAATGGTTAAAACCATATTTTTTATGAAAATACTTTGTAATTAAACACTTGGAAAGCCATTCCAAACCCGCCCTTGGAATGAAGTGTAGGGGAAATAACCTTAAAGTGAGTGATTTAGCTTCAGCCCTTTGCAAGAGAACTTCAGGAACTGAGCCTGTGAGCTTGTTGCTGGTTAAAATGCTGCAAAAAACAGTAGAGGGATTGATGGCCTTCAATTTTCGTCTTGAGTTTCATGTTCTAGATGCCAGCACTAAAACTAAAAAACTTACAGAACTCTTAAATTTGGCGAATTTGTTAAGAATTCTGGCAGCTCTCCAGTCAACTCATTGTAGGACAAGTCCCTGATAGAGAACAAGCTTATTAAGTTTGCAGAAATCTTCTATATGGATATGACAGGACCAAACATTTAAACAGAAATGGATAGAAAATAGTATTGAAATAAGAAAGTAAAATTGCAAAAATCAAATAACTTCCAGAAGCATGGATTCTCCTAAAAACTACCCAAACCCAAAGCACTTTGACAAACTGTTTTACTAATGACATTTATGCTCTCCTAATATCCTAATAATATCTCTAATGTAAATCCATACTAAGAATCCTAACAGAGAGACACTTACAGAGTTTGCAACATTGTTAGATTTGATATGTAAGAGGATATTTCACCTGTCAATCCACTTGCTGATAGATTCCTGTACACAAGATTTTGCATTTTCTCATGAATTAATGTGATCCATTCTGTAAAATCTGAGCTTCATAAAAGACTTGGACTTACAAGTAAATGATTCTTGGAGCAGTTGCATTGCTACAAGTCAATCCACTCCAAGGGTATCCCGTTGGCACACATGGATCTCCTTGCCAATCCCTCTTTATCCCATAAGTTGACCTTATATTGGTAATTGCATTCACTAATGATCCAAAGAAAAATCACATTACTATTCATCAACTCTCAATAAACTCAAAGAGTGCATTTAAAGAAGCATACCATCTCCTTGATTTGTTTCCAATTCTATTATGTCTTTCACATAATATACCTCGAGCGCATTGATGATGGGAGGCAGCGTTGCGTTGTCGGTTGAAACGAAAGAAAATAAATGTAAATTTGCTGCATCCAATGGATCTCCATTGGAAACAGTTAGTGTGGACAAGTAACTTGGAATTAGAGGTCCATAAAAAAAATTCCCATTGTAGGTGATATTGAACACTCTGCTTTGGTTGGGTTGAAGCTCAACAACTTCAGCAAAGTGCATAAACACATAATATTTAGACGAGTTTTTTGTATTCCACCTGATCTCGTTTACAGTGGAAGCAGTTTTCATCACAATGGATGGAACTTGATAATTGTTCTGCTCAACAACACCTGTTGTGGCACTGGCTCTAACTGGTTCTTGGTCGTTGTAGTTAATCGTCGACCAAATTCGATCGTAAGCATCGATAGGGAATCTTTAAAAAGCGAGAGCAGCCACATAATAAACAAAACAATATAAGTCAGTATCTCACTTTTAGTAGTAAAATTTTGTTTCTGCAAAAATAGAGCTTAAATACCTGTATTTTTGGTTAACTGATGGACCGAAGTCGAATCGAGACTGAAGTGATAAGGATCCGGAAACTGCTTGATAAGTGATGTTAAGTAAGGGTCTAAATTCTAAGGATGAAATAATTGGCACTCCATTCCCTATATTGATGAAACACATATGAACTTCATTTGAGGAGGTAATATGTATGAGCTCAATGAAAGGTTCCGTGTGTATGTCAATGAAGTTTACTCTCTCCCAGAAGCTATTCCCAATATAGATATCAAATTCTGGCAGCAAATTCAGGCCGTCGTAATTCTCGTACAAGAAACTCGCTCGAATCAAATATTTAGTACCATTTACAATGCTTACATTGTAACAGTTCCTGATTCCTTGAGGGAAGCTTCTAAGAGTCTTCAATTGCCTTGGAAATGGATCATTATTAGATCCAAATCTAGAACCTATGCTTTCACTTACTCCACTTTTTACATAGGGTGCATCAGAAACATAGCTAATATTGTTTGATGTTTCAGTATATCTTGTACCTTCTGGTGATCCACAGTCTAAACTAATGAAGCCTAAGAGACAAATAACATATCATTAAATCACTCATCAATCCAAAAGCTTAAGTTGATGGATTATAGTAAATTCAAATATATCGATACTTTTAACACTCTCCTTCTCTCATGGATTTGAAAGTTATTCCCTATATCACAACTTCCTACTTTGATATGATGTTAAGTCACCAATAAACCCAAAAGTTTAAGTTGATGGATTACTAATAAATTTAAATATATCAATACTTTTAATAAATAAAGTTTAACCTTCTCAGTCTCTCTTTATATATATAATGTGAAAGAAGTTGGAGAATGTTGTTACCTGATTGATCCAAAGCTCGAACAGGAAGTAGAAGAGTCAATGTCAATGCCAAAGCACTTGGGAAAAAAGCAGACAAGAAATGGCTTGATGCTCCCATTATCATCATCCTCTTTATGTTGAGTATATACCTTTCCCTGCATTGATTGGTGAGAACTGATCAGAAAACAGCCATTTTTGCAGCTTGAGACATAAATGGCAAGCTTTTGATGATAATGGAAAGTCAACATAAGAGGAATTCCCTTCACAGAACGGAAGATTGGAGAAGTTAAATTAAGTACTTTGGGCACATGGGATACCTTTGACTTTATATTCAACAAGTTTAATTGGATTAGTAGAGTTTTTAAGTCCTTAATGATTTTGTGACAGCTATCAATGTATGACCACAAGTCTTAGTTCAACTTAAAATCATCTGGTGCTAACTTTTTAAATGTTTTTTTTTCCGGTTAAAATACTACAGGCCAACATTGAAGTTTGCGTCTCCATTTTTAAAAGTGTTTAAGAATTTTTTTTAAAAGTATCAAATAAATTCTTAAACTTTCAATTTTGTATTTCCAATAAATCCTTGGTAACATCAATTTCTTTTTAGAAAAAATCAATTGATTTATTAGATATAAATTTAAATTTTATATCTAACAAATTCATAAACTTTCAATTTTTGTATCTAGCAAGTGTGTGAATTTTAAAAAATTTAAAAGTCCATGAACTAAATTTATAATTTTAAAATTTTACTCTAATCGAGAGTTTTTCTTTTTCTTTCCCATTTAGATTACATCTATGAATTTTTTTTTTTTTTTTGGGGAAAAGAGAGAGAAAGAAGAGTACATATATGAGATTATGTTATGATTACGTATGATTCTCATATTAGTTGTAAAATAATGATACTTTGATATGTTTTATTTATTGATTCATTTAATATAAATTGTAAATTTATCAGCTAGTTTATGTTGATTTTATATTAGATTTTCAGTTGTCAAAATATCATCAATGTTTTGAACTAACACGTCGGGAATAACATTTCTTCTCCATGTTGGAGTTTTACTATCCTCTTGTTGAAAACTTGTTTGAAAAAAAATAGTGTTTATTTTACCAATTTTTAGAAAATGAAAAACAAAAAGGTAAACAGATAGATGGGAAAATAAAAGGAAGTTTGATAACCATTTATTTTTTCTTTTTTTAAAAAAACTAAACTTTAAATACTATTTCTACAACTTTTTTTATAGTCGAGAACTTCTATATTTTAGTTAATGCTTTCAAAAATTAAGTCAAGTTATAAATACTTAAAAATAGAATCTTCAAAAACTTATTTTTGTTTTAAAAATTTATAAGTGTTTATTTAAGAAAGGTAAAAATCATAATAGAAAAAATGGAAGGAAACAAACATAATTTTTTTAAAAATAAAATTATTATTAAATGGGGTCTAAGCTTTCAAATCTAAATATAATTTAAGTTCAAACTCTTTAAAAATACCCTCATCTTCGTTACTATATACTACTATTAGAGAATGATTAATGAATGGTTAAATTATAAATTTAATCCATGAATTTTGAATTTTTTTGTCTATTTCATCTTCAAATTTTAAAAATTACAAATTTGGTCAATGAACTTGATCTCTTTTAAAATTCACACATGAAATTGAAGTTACAAATTACATCAAATAGATCAATTAATTTTTACAAATTTCAAATTTGTCAAAAACCTACTAGACATAAAATTGAAAGCTCAAGAACCTATTAGAAAGAGGTGAAAGTTTAAGGAGCAAATAGATAAATCTAAAAAAAATGAATTGTTTATAATTTTTATCTAGGACTGAACAGTGATTCGGAACCAATTGAATTATAAGAAAAGTCCTCAGTTTTGTCTGATGGCATCTGTGGCATTTTGTCCTGAACCATCTTCAAACATTCAATGAGTTGTGACACCACATCACTCATGTCAGGCCTTTCAGCTGTACTATGCAATGTACAAGACACAGCCAACTCCACAAATTTACCAACAGAACAACTTTCTGTAATACCTTCTAACCTTGGATCAACAATGTCTTGGATATTGCCTTCTTCAATGAAAGGCTTAGCCCACTCCACAATGTGTATGTTGTACTCAGACCCCTTGATTATGGCAGGTTGCCCAGTTACAAGCTCAAACAACACAATACCAAAGCTATAAACGTCACTTTTCTTGGTGAAGTTCCCAGATAAATGAATCCTGCAGTAGATTTATATGTTTCAAATTCTTTAGTTTGCGTAAACAAGACGTTTTTCTTATTCTCAAACAGGCAATAGAGAACCTGACAGCTTCGACATTGAAATTTGTTTGAATAGTAAGAAATAGCAGGTTAACGTGTAAATGTAACATTAACATTTCATGGTTGGGTCGATTTTGAACTCAAGGACATATTTGTATACCTTATAGAACATATGCTATTCAAGTAAGGTCCTGGTAGTGTCTATTTAATAATGCATGTTAGTGAAGGAACATGAAGCAATGCAATGATTGTTGATACTTACGTAGGGTCGACATATCCAAAAGTGCCAGCAGGACATGTGGACAAATGAGTATCACTTTCATTTGCAAATACCCTGGACAGTCCAAAATCTGATATTTTTGCTTGCATTCTTTCATTCAACAAGATATTTGAAGTTTTCATATCTCTATGAATTATAGGTGGCTTGCAACCATTGTGTAAATATTCTAACCCTGCAATTTGTTTACTAGATGTCACAAACTAGAAGGGTAAAGAAAAAGTATGGACTAATAAGCTCCTGTGTTAACTAAAACATATACCTTGTGCTGCATCAACTGCAATTTGGAGCCTTTCCATCCAACTCAAGGCCTTTGTGTTTGGATCTGTCTCAGGAAAAGGGGGAGAAATCGTCTTATATAGTAAACCAACCATCAGGATACATACATACATATATCTTAGAGCAATATCCTTTGTAAGACAATTACCGGATAGATGCTTGCGTAGATTTCCATTAGGCATGAATTCGTAAATTAGTGCTTTATTCTCGGCATCATCACAGTAACCAATGAGTGAAACTAAATTTCTATGATGAACAATGGTTAATATTTGAGCCTGCATTTGTATAATATATCAGAGACACTAGTTCACTTAGTAAAACGTTACAAGCAAAAATTTGAAGTATTAAAAAACCGAACCTCTGCTTTGAATTCATTGGAGCCTTGTCGTGAAGATGCAGACAGAAGCTTGATTGCAACTTGGGTTTTATCACTCAGAGCACCGTAGTACACTTTTCCAAATCCTCCTTCCCCAATAGTTGTCTTCAAGTTATCTGAGATAACAAGTATCTCTGAGTACCTAACTTGGCGGTTCTTTGATTTAAGTAACCTCTCTTCGATTTCTCTCTTGAGATTCTCTGCACCAAGGAAAATAAACAGATTTTGGTACATTTACATCTTCGATGTCAATCATCACTTAGGAACTCTTTTCCCTGTTTGCCTCATTACATTGTATTTACTTAAAATATGACGCAATTAGTAATCTAAAGATTTGTGTTAAAAGCATATATAAATTATACAAGCTGAAGAAATGAGAGAATTACCTCTTTGTTGTCTCCTTTTGTATATTACCAAAGCAACCACTACGATAGGTAGGAGCACAGCAATCACACAGGCGGTTACTATAAGGGCCAAGTACTTCTTCCACTTGTTGTAGCATTTAAGTGATGCACAAAGATGTGGATTTTCACCCACACTAGTATAAGCAGAAGAAAATGTCAGGCTTAAGCAAATTAATTTTCATTTGTCTTTTCTATTAATCATTTAGTGTCAAAACATTAAGCTTGTTTGATAACCTTCTTTCTTTTAATGTTTTTTTCTTTGAAAACTAAACTTATAAACTATAAGTTTCTTTGTTTCGCCAACTTTAACTACTTTCTTCCCTTTTCTTTTTGACTACCATAAGAAATGTGAAAATGATAGTAAATAAATTTGGGGGAGCCACGGAAATGAGAAACAGAACATGAAAAATGAAATCGTTATCAAACAAGCCCAAATTGGACTAAAGAAAACCGAGAAAGTGAGAGATATCCTAGAATAAAGCAAGGGGAAATAAACTTAATTTGGTAGCCAACCTTAATGTAAGCGATCCAGCTTCAGCCCTTTGCAGTAGAACTTTGGGAACTGTGCCTGTGAATTTGTTCCTGGTTAAATTACTGCAAACATAGACAATCTTTAATTTCCTCTCAGAATTTCATTTTCTGGATGTCCGGATTAAAGCTAAGAAACTTACAGGTTTCTTAAATTTGGCAAATTTACTAAAAATTCTGGCACGTCTCCTGTCAACTCATTGTTGGACAAATCCCTGATAGAGAACAGAATATTAAGTTGGCATAAATTGGGAATCCATTAACTTCTCTAGTTATTTAAAGCCCTTCTTGGTCCTAAATTCCATTTGATAATACTATTACATAAAAGAATAACTCTAGATGGATGCTTACAGTGATGTTATTTCTTGGAGATTCGCAATTGAAGCAGGAATTTCTCCTGTCAAGTTGCTTGAGCTCAGGCTTCTGCTTGCAAGAAAAAAGAGGGAAACGAAGCATTTATTTAGATGCAATCACATGAGCAAGAGTTGACCAACTTGAACATTCTCGTAAACTACCAAAAAAAAAAAAAAATGAAATGTGCCCCAAGAGTCCAGGACTGTGAAATGAGCTCTAAGTTTGAGCATTTTTTAATTACAATGCAACAAGTCATGTACAGTTCAAATTCACGCTCTGTAGCAGGTTTTGATGGTCTAAGAGTGCACTCACATTGAGAGGATTTGTGATGCGCTGCTGTTGGTGCAGGTTAAACCAGACCATGATAATTCAATTGGAAAACATGGATCACCTTCCCAGTTTCTGATCAATTTGAATGCTTGCTTGACACCCATCATAGCATCAGCTATTGTTTACGGTGGCAAACAGAAGATCAAATGACAATAAGTCGAGAGCAAGAAGAAAAACAAGATGATGCCATATTCATAATTTTGAGATGACTCTTCCTAAGTTTAGTCCTGTGAAATTATCACAGGTCAAGAAAGGTGATTCTAATCTAACAGCTAATCTGGTACTATCCTTTATTAGAAACAAGCAGTCAATGTGATTCCAGCATTCTAAATAACAACAAATACTCCACACAAAATAATATTAGGAATTTAGGAAACACAGACAAGAAAAGAAGATATGTACCCTGTACAGGAACAGTTGATGCATTTTGCATATCTTTAGCAGCATATATCTCAAAACCATTCAGTAGCGGAGGGAGGTCTGATCCCTCGGCAGCAGAAATTGAAAACTGCAGCTGGCCTGCGCTATCTGGCATGCCACTTAGATTGAGAGATAGAGGCTTCAAGTAATCAAGCGTAGCATTTTTTGTTGCATTTTGTTGGCCAGTCAAATCAACCTTCAATCTCCTCTGTTTCCCTACAAGCTTCTCAATCTCAGCAAAGTGGAAGTAAACATAAAACTGTGTATTCGAAGATTGGGTTTCCCAGAAATAGCTCAAGGAGCAAGTGGCATTTTGTTCCTTTGCAGCAGTTCTCAGCAATATATCCGGTATTTTGTATGCATCATTGTTTCCCTGGCTTATGCTAGAGTTTGTAGCACTGGAATTCAGTGTGTCAATGTTCAAGGGGTTCCAAATTCGATCATAAACATCAGCCGGGTATCTAGTTTACAAAATTGCAAAATGTCAACAACTTCAATATCAATTACATTGGTCCTGTAACATTAATCGACTAGTACTCAGTGTATTACATAGAACAAGGATAGCTGAACTAAATCAACAATTCAAGTTACCTTAAATTCGATCTGCCGCCAATGTCATAACGTTGCATCGTTACGAGTGCCTTGGCCGGGGTTCGATAAATGGTATTATCTAGATGTCGCAACTCCAACGTTGAAATGTAAGGCACCCCTTTGCTAGTGTTGAAAAGACAGACACTAATGTAATCTGTGGAAGGGGTATAGAGGGTCTCTACATATCCATTATCCCAGTCCACTGTCCACCACAGATTAGCCCCAAGGTATAAATCAAAAGTAGGGGTAGTGTTCTTTCTATCATAATTCCCATACAGAAACGAAGCTCGAATCAAGTAAGTGTTTTCCTTTCCATTTTCAGGTTTTAGGACATAACAATTCCTTCTCCCTTCAGGAAAACTTCTCACATTTTTTAGCTGCGGCCGAAGATTTCTAGAGATGTTAGGGGAAACTGGCTGGCTGACCCCTGTATCTACAAAGTCTTTATCTGATTGATACAAGATGCCATTATCCATATAATCTTTATCTGCTCCACAGTCGATGCTAATGAAACCTAGTACAAGTGTTTGGGAGAAGGAAACCAATAAGATATACATTTTCCAATTCACAAACAAAGGTCAAAAAGGCAAAATCAGATCCAAAGTTAACTAAATTATTAATTAGGTCTAAGGTACAAATTTTCTTATAAATAATGTTAAGATGGAAATTTTCATATTAATAATTCCATCGCTCAGTTTGTGCAATCCAAAATCTATAAACAACTCTGCCTGGGCTCATGACACCTTGTGCAGTGTTCCATGTAACTTTTTTCCCCCTCTCCAAACGAGTGGAATGCGTGTATATGGCATGAACCGGTCAAATCTTTACAGCAAGAACAAGAGATTTTCGTATGGAATATGGATGACAAAAACTTCACGGCCGATATGTCACTTGACCCAAAATTTGAAAGTACGGATGTATAGCTTTTTACTTGTGTCACTTCCTCACGCTCTAGATCCTCCTCCATTCCTTGCATTCACAAGGTTTTGGATGGATGTCTCCCACGCTAGGGCTCTTTCTCAATCTCTCACTCGCGCTTGCCGCTCTGAGAATAAAACGTTGGCAAGTGGTTTGTGACATCAATAAAAGTTATTCTTTCATTATTTTCAAAATATGGGTCAAATGACATTTCAATCGTGAAATTTGGTCATCTGTGCAAAAATCTCTAGAAACAAAACCCAAATCCTTATAAACAATGAAAGTAAACTTTAGAATCCGTGAAAAGAACTTGGTATGCTAGCCAGTCGACCAAATTACCTGAGGGGCCATCTGAAGCAAGATTCCGACCACCATATCTGTTGAATCCAGCAGCTAGTTTAGAGTTGCAGAGAATAGTCAACAATAAGAAGAAGATGAACCAAGATTTGAATAAAAGACAGAATTTGATGCTTGAAACTTGCGGGCCATTTCCAACGTAATCCATACTTACTAACTAAAGCAGGACATTGGGCAACCAAAAAATCCTAAAGACTATGAACTTAGCCTAATGAAAGGAAACAGAAGGATACTTCTGTGTTCTTTTTGGGTCCCCAAGCAGCTGCTCCGCTTACAAAAATTCTGTGTGGCCATCAACGTTAGGGTCAAGAAGAAGAAAACAGAAACAAATAATAGTAATAATAATAATAATAAAAGAGAGGAAGACCGCCTCAAATATGAAAGGATATATGATTACTTTCAATTAGAGTAAAAAGAATAGTCTTCTAGCAGAATAATTCATACATTATTTTTTCAAAAAGATGGATACGACTTAAAAACTGACACGTGCACACATGCACAAAAAGAAAAAAAGAAAGTTCATTATAAATTTATTGTCCAAACAATTGATTTGTGTTAGTTGACTTTCAAAATCATAAATTTACTTATTGAACATTTGAAGTTCATACAGAATTTGGGAGGAAGGGGACTTTTAATGGTTGGAGTGTGTGTTCTTCTTTGGGTTTTGTGGGAAAATGAAATAATAGGATTTTGGGGATTGGAGAAGGACTCTTTTAAGGTTTGGTCATTTGTTACCTATCATGCTTCTTTTTCGGTTTTTGTTTGAAGAATTTTTGTAACTATTCTATAGGTTTTATTTTATAAGAGGGATTCTTCTCTCTTTTGTAGGCTTATTTTTCTGTATGTCTTTGCATTCTTTCATTTATTGTCTCAATAAAAGTTGTCATTTCTATTTTTTTTTTAATTCTTAAGGACCTATAAGATACATATTTCAAATTTTAAAGACCTATTACACACAAAATTAATAACTTTAGGACCTAATAAAAATGTTTTAAAGTTAAGGACCAAAAATAGACACAAAATTCAAAGTTTAGGGACTAAACTTGTAATTTAACCTTATAATTTCTTATGAATTTGTCATGAACTTATAACACACAAAACTGAAATTTTAGAGACCTATTAAACACAAGATTTAGATATTAAATTAACGTTTTTAAAAGTTAAAAACAAAATAGACACAAACTTCAACTTTTAAGAAATAAACCAATAATTTAACCTTGCATAAAAAATTCACAGAAATAATTCTAAGGTTAAAATATTATTTTGATCCTTTTGCTTTAAAATTTTGATAATGCATTCATTTATTGTATTTTGATGCATGAAAATTATAATTATTATTTATTCAAAAAAATAAATAAATAATAGTAAATAGGTCAAGAAATGTCACCGGCAGCAATGGCGTAATAAATTGAAGGCAACGATGGGGTCCAGCGAAGAAGAAGACTCACTCACGGTCAAACACACCTGTTCGACATTGTTGAAAACTTCAATTAAAGATCGAAAGGTCAGTTTTGGCGTCAAAAAGTCTTAGGAGTTCGTCGATTAACTAAATAATTTTAGCAGCTTGAGAAAATTGGCCGTAAAGGTCCACATCAATTTGCTTTTAGGGTTTGGAAAATTCAACATTTCTGATAGGCCTACCATTGATTTCCCTTCTACTTTGTGTTTCCCTTTCATTTCTTCGTGGCGACAGCTGTTTTGATCGAATATTTAGACATCAATGTCGAGAGAGCTTGAAGAAGAGTTAGTAGAGACCGGAGAGGTTAACATTTATTACTCATAATTAGTTGTGTTTAATTTCAATTTCACTTCATCAAAATTTAATTCTGATGATTTAAGTTAAAATCATACTTTTAATTAAGTTAATTTTATATTTTTCAATACAATTTTTATATTAACAAATATAGTTTGAAATGATTAAAAGAAACATAGTTCATAGTTCTTTTTAACATTCTTTTCAAAAAAAAAAAAAAATTTGAAAATGACAAAAAGTAATTTAAGCAATTTTAGAATCAACTCGGAAGTTAATGGTCAAGGGCACGGAGATTAAAAGTTATCTAGTTGCATATTGATAAATGATTAAGTTTTTTAAGTTCATGGTTTAAATAATAATTTTGATTATATTATAGACAAAGAATGATGATAGTTAATAAAAGTTTTGAATAGGGACTAAAATATAATAAATTTGAATGTGGGTTGTTTTTAAATAAATAAGAATGTGACAATTTATTAATATAGCAAAATGTCATTGTCAATCCGTAATAGACCACGATAGACTTTTATCGCTTAGTGATAGAGGTTTATCACGGTTTATCATGGTTAGACAGTAATATTTTGCTATACTTGAAAATATTTTCAGTAGTTTTACCATTTAAAACAATGATCCTTTAAATATTTAAGAATTGAATAGGTTTAAAAAATGTAAAGACTAAAATATAACAAACTTAAAAGTTTAGGTCCCTTTGATAAGTATTTGGTTTTTAGTTTTTTGTGTTTGAGAAGTAATCCTATAGATACTAATTTCACCTTTAAATAGTTTTAAAAAATTAAAAAAGAAAAAAGAAAAAAGAAATAGTTTTTAAAAACTTATTTTTAGAAAACGGCTTAGAATTCAACTCTTTTACATAAAATAGTTACATGGTAAGAAATTGAGAAAAAATAAGCTTAATTTTAAAAAATAAAAAAACCAAAAAATCAAATGGAGCCATAATAATCATAATGATATTTAAGACATTGGGACATTGTCAAAATAACCATAAAATATTTTTCATCTTTCATAATTACTACTATTTTTGGTAATTCATTGAAATAGTTTTTCTTAGTCTTTTACCATCCAAAATTGGCCTGTGATTTTCAAAAGATTGGGAAAGAAAATCAAATTTTTATTCGAATCTCAACGTCATCTCAATCAAGAAAGATCGAGAAAATTTATTTTAATGAATTATCAAAAAAAAGATACTAGTTGTAAAAGATAAAAAAATTTAGAGGTTGTTTCGGACAAATTTTTCATAGATTAGATAATGTCAAATAATCAATTTTTGAGCTGTTCTAAAAATGAGTTAGAAAAGTTTCCTGATTTGAAAAATGGACTCAAACTTAAAAAAAAAACTCATCCCAAAATTCTTTACACTCGTGAAACTAAAATTGGATTTTTGGCAATTTCCCTAAAAAATATTGATGCGATTAGTGGACACTTTCGTACTTTCATCTTTTCTAACCGGAGAGGGAAAAAATAACTTGATGAAGCATATTAAATAAACCAAAGATTAAAATAAACAAAAATTCCGTTGCCGGGAATCGAACCCGGGTCTCCTGGGTGAAAGCCAGATATCCTAACCGCTGGACGACAACGGATTTATGGCAGGGTTGGCTAATTTAACTTATTTAATCACCCTCATAGCCAAGTCACTTAGAAATATACCTTTAATTACTTAAAATTTAATTTAGTATTTAATATTATAATTTAAAATTTAATTTTTATTTCGTTAAAATTGATTCTTGATCAGTTTATCAATCCATGTGTAAGAAATTATATTAAATTTTTAATATTATTTTTCATAATAAGGATTAAATTGTTAAAATTGATAAAGTATAGGACTAAATTCTTATGTATATATTCAAGGACGAAATTGTAACCAACTAAAATTCAAAGATTAAATTGTTATTTTGTAAAAGTTCAATGATAAAAATTAATATGCAAGACAAAAATTCTATGGTATGCAAGGCATAAATTCGAACTTCTGATCTTTTGATAAAAATTTATATTTATGTTAATTGAGTTATAAGAGAATATTTTCCTTTAATATTATAATTTAAGTGATTCTAACCATTAATAACATGTACTATGAACAAGGTACAGAAAAATGTAGCATTATATTTTGGTTGTGGTAACATTTGAATCTGATACAGAGTATCAAACATCTCTTTTCATTAATTAATAACATAACTCATAATGGGTATTCAAATAGCTTTACAACAAACTCAACAGATTAATAACTTCTAAAACAGTAACAATACACACATTATTCCACTGCAGACCACAGTGACATTATATTGTTTGGGAATGACTAGTGGCCCGGCCCATAGTAAATGTAAAAGGATTTGGAAGCTCTTGTCCCACATTGGAAATTTCGACAATATAAATTAGGAACTTCCAGATTGTGGAAGGGGTGGAAATTAGAGTCTTTCCCAACATGTTTGTGCCATAGCCAATTCAAAACACATTGAAGTTATTTATTTTCGTTTTGTGTTCTTCCAGCGTACACACTTAAATAAGGGAGTTGTGTAAATTTGGGGAGCAATGGCATATGCGATTTAGCACTGAGATCGCGCCAAAATTTTCTTTTAAAGTAGTGGATTACAAGATACAACAACGAAATTCAACATTTTGGTTCTTACATATATAACTGATGAATGCATGCACCTAGGCTACTTTGTAAGGTGTTTGTAAGGGGCTGACCATTGCAGACCGAAAAACTTAACCGATCGACCCAATTGAAGTTAGTCAGTCAATTCCTCGTTTCTCTCCTGTTGACGTCAGTTTAACCTTATGTAAATTCAATTTAGACTAACTAATGCTCACCCTATGGGGAACAACTACCTTGGAGAAGAGGCTAATTCTGATGGAGAGAATTCTTGTAGATGTGATCCGAGTTTTTCTTGAACTATTATGAAGGCCGATAGTCAAACAATCCTTGAGGTCCTCCAAAACAAGACTCATGTGTGGCCTATGGAGTGCATTTGAGTTATTCACATTTCCATGTGTTTGAGTTAGGAGTATTCATGGGTTGGGCTGAATTGGGTTGAATGACTTTTTAGACCTAATCCAATTGTTCGGTTATAAATCTCTTCAACCCAAATAACCCTTATTAAAAAATGAATCCAACCCAACCTAACCATGAAACATTTGGGTTCGGTTGGTTCGAGTTAGTCAGGTCATTTGTTTAAAATTCTAAAAAGAAGTAAAATATAAATACGTAAAAAGCTAATTTAATTATTTTCATATATTAAATTTAGGTTAACAACTCAATTTCAATTTATATAATGAAAATTTTCTTTCTAAAACACAAAGAAACTATTTTTAAGAGTTGTTGAAGAATAAATTATTCAAAAAAATATTAAAATTAAATAAAATCAAAATCAATATATGTATAAATAATTATGTTATAAGTAGCAAAAAAAAAAAAAAAGTTAATAATGAGTTTCAGTTGGTTGGGTTATATTAGGTGAATCCATGAACCAACCCAACCCATAAGATTTTCATTTATTTGAATCCAATCCAATCCAAAACTCACGGATTAGGTTGGGTTGATGGGTTTTTTCGGATCATCGGGTTTTTTGAACACCCTTAGTTTAAGTTATTATGTCATGCAAACATTCATCATTAATTGATTAGCAAAGTGTAAATATTAATTTATTTAAAACTTCAATTAATTAATAAAATTTTACTTATTTACCTAGATCAAGATATCCAAGTGTTCCAGCAAGACAAGTTAGAAGTTGAAATTGATTTTCAGTTGAAAAAATTCTGGATAATCCAAAATCAGCTATTTTCGCATCTAATGTCTCGTTTAATAATACGTTGGCAGGTTTCAAATCTCTATAAATAGTTGGGGGCTTGCAACCATTGTGTAAATTGTCTGCTAGTTTGGGGTACTGCACAACTATTTGTTGCAGCCCAAACTACAACATCTACAGACTCAAATTTTGGGTCCAGTCCAATATGAAACCTGTGGACTGCACAACTCATTTGTTGCAGCCCAAACTACAACATCAAAGATAAAGAAAAAAAAAATTATTGATTATACAGGTTGACTCAAATTTTGGGTCCAGTCCAATATGAAACCTGTCCTATCTTTTAAAACCTTTTTTTTTTTTGGACGTTTGCTTGCATCAACAGATGAGTAAAATTATCAAAACCACCTCATTGTGCATGTGTGTCCAACGCTTTGCTCTTGTTACTATACATTCTCATTTTTTATATTCCTTATAGGGGTGTTCGTGGGTTGGGTTGAATGACTTTTTAGATCCAACCCAATTGTTCGAGTGGTAAATTTTTTCAACCTAAATAACCCTCATTAAAAAATGAACCCAACCCAACCCAACCATGAAATATTTGGGTTGGGTTGATTCGGGTTACTCGGGTCATTTATTAATTTTTTTTTTTTTTTTTTTTTATAAAAGTAAGTAAAATGTTAATATGTAAAAATTCGATTCAACTATTTTCATATATAAATTAAGATTAACAACTCAATTTCAATTTATATAATTTATAATCTTTTTTCAAATGGCAAAAAAAAAAAAAAAAACTATTTTTAATGTTGAAAAATAAATTATCTAAAAAACTAATACAATAAAAAAAACTAAAAAAAAAATATCTAATTGTACATAAGCAAAAAAAAAAAAAAATACATTTTAAAGGTTCGGGTTATTTTAGGTGACCCATGAACCAACCCAACCCAACCCATAAAATTTTCATTTATTTGAATCCAACCCAACCAAAAAGAATTCATAACCCAACCCAAACCGAACGGGTTGGGTTGGGTTGATCAGTTTTTTCTGATCATCGGGTTTTTTGAACACCCCTAATTCCTTACTTTTGATACAAAAAGTGAGAGAAAATAGAGGGAGTAAGGGGTGAGAGAGCAAGGTCCCCGACCCACATGCATAATGTTCTATTTTGGTAATTTCATGCTAACATGAGGTAAGCAAAAGATCAAACACAACATTTAAAAAAAAAAAAAAAAAAAAACTGTGTTGGATTCATATATTAGGACCTTCATCCGTACGAAAAATATAAAAAAAACTGTAAAAATATTTTTAAAAAATAAAGAACAATAATAATGGTTTCACTACCCAGTTAACAAACAAGTAAATTACTCTTTAATTTCATGCTTCAACAAATTGAGGAGAGATTAGAAGATATAAATAAATGGTAGTTGTTTATTTTGTTTAGTACTAACCCTGAGCTGCATCCACTGCAATTTGAAGTCTTCCAACCCAGATAAGAGTATTTGTATTTAAGTTTGTATTTTTGTCTGTATGGAAAACATATTATATATTATTAATTAAGCCTAAGTTACTGATATATGTGTGTGTATCGGGTCACATTAGTATAATGAAGAGTATGTGAAGTTACTTGATAAATATTGTTGTAAATTGCCATTAGCCATGTATTATTCATAAATAAGTGCTTTGTGATCACCTTATCATAGTATCCAAGAAGAGAAACCAAGTTACAAAGATGAAGAATCATAAGAAGTTGTGCCTGCATATATATAATAAATATTTAATAATTAAAATTATATATATATAGTTGGAAATATTAGTATATTCTACTGAGATATATTTTACAGAGAAGTAGAGGGTATATATATACAATATAAAGGAACTAAAAATAGTCCAGAAAAGGGCTCAACCACAACCTAAAGACTCTCTAACCACCTAGACTAAATATACATTATACCCTCCCTCAAATTCAAGATGGTAAAGTAGGAATCAACTTGAGTTTGTTAATGATAGAACGAACACGTGCGCAGTGGAAGAATAACGGATCTAAAGTACTCTAATTAGGTTAATTACAAAGATAAACATGCATTAATATAACAAGTAAAAGGGGAAAAGAATACATCCTTTATAGACTTTGAATCTCCTCCAAATTAACTCCAATCTCCTTAGAATGGTTCGTAGACCACCACAAGAGTCTTGATCCCGACTATTCTTCGACCTTAGAACGAGATGGTGGGATCCGGTGAGTGACTAATTTGGAGAGGAAAAGGTTAAGACTTTAAGAGAAAATTGCAATGAGATTACCACATAATCTCATCCAATTCCACTATAGCCAAGAGTTTTTGAAATTCAATAAATACTTCCTTTTAAATACCATTACATGCAAAACATGCAACTTTGAGTTTGATAAGAATTTGACACTAAAAATCTACTAACTCAAAATGGGATTTTGTGGGGTAAGTGTCTTCAAATGAAGACAACACTTAGCAATTTAATAATTGGAAATTTCCACTCACAAATGTTGGATCTTTCCACTTACTTGGTCAAATTCCATCTTGCACCCTATGTCCCCAGCTATCTACCCAGTCTTACCTCTGAAATGGGAGGCTTAATGAGCCGGCACTGTTGAGCCAACTCTCACCCATGAAAATCTAAGGATAATCCCGAATAAACAGGAGTACATAGTTAGCTTAGGATTAAGGTCAAGTTACTTAGGTCATTACTTTGAAATAGTTGGTCTTAAACAGTAAACATCGTTATAAAGTAAGAGTGACTTAATTCTTGATCCAATCTTATACAAACTCATTGCATACGACGCCCCTACTCCTCATGTCAATACATAAATGACTTGGGATCACCTCGTTTGTAACACTTTACAACAAATTGTAACAACTATAGAGTGGGCTGCATCCTATAGTGTTACCACAATAAGCCACCCAACCTTATTCGTTTTCTATAAATCATTTTGACTATTTATTTGAACCTGATTCACTCTTATGTCTCCACATAAATTCCAAGTACTCATAGATATAATAGTCATGGTGTTAGGATTGGTGTCCTAATTCTCCCGGTGGTCTCATAGTTTTGTAAACATTTTGTACACACATTGCTATTAATAAAATAAATGTTATTTTATATACATTTACTCAAATCCAATAAACTAAGATCCGTGGTTATTTCATGTAACTTAAGCATGTATATGAGACATACAAGTGGATCATGCCTTAAGTAATAACCTAAATGGTCTGTAGTATAAGGATAAAGGAGGGATACCTTATCCTGGTGACACTATGAATACGACCCGCTTTGTAGATGTTACAAGTGTTGTAAAGTACTACAAATGGTCTGATCCTAACCATTCATGTGGAGACATGCGAGCGAGGGTATCCTATACAAAGAGTTTTTATAAGACCGGACCACGAGATGATTAGTCTCTTTATATAATGCCGTTAATAATTGAGACTTACATTTCACTAAAATGACCATAGGTGACATGACCTTAATCCTAAGTGAGTTGGAAACTCCTGCCTATAAGGACAGTCCTTTGATTAGTATGGATGAGAATGGCCAAATTGCCAACTCAATAAGCCTACCTTTTTAGGGATTCGTCTGATTAGGGAGCTGGGAACTTAGCTACACAAGACAAAATTCACTCCTTACCTGAAGAAGGGGTAAACAGATAAATTGCTCCCTTAAGAGCTGATTTCGAGTCTTGAACATAGTGGCCACACCCTCTCTTTGAAAGAGAGGACTCAGTCATAATAGGACTATGACTTATTGTTCATTAGAGGAATCAGTGGTACTTAAGGAGTAAAATGTAACTATAGGGGCAAAACGGTAAATTGGCTTAACTGTACTTATGAGCGATTTATAAAGGGTCATTGCACTGTTGATTAGTTATATGGACACAAAAATATATCGTTGAAGCTGTCGATCTTTAGTGGAGTGACAACAATTAACGGATGGTGAATCTCGTGACTAAAGAGTTTAGTTAGTTATTCACATATCGTTGAAGCTTCAAGCTATAGGTTCATGAGGTCCCCTTGGTAGCTTAATGGGCTCAAGTTGAGAATTAGATTTTGGGTTAGTTTGAAGTGTTCAAATTAATAAGAGGAAATTCAATTATATGTGATATAATTGATGTGATGTATTAGATACATTAATTAGAGGAATTAGTATAAATATGATTTATATTAAGTACCATAAAATAGAATAAGAACTATGGTTTACATGTTTCATATGATGAAATATTAAAATTATAGGTTATAAATATAATATGATAAATTAGTTATTATATTTATTTATAATATATTAATTATATGATAATTAATTTTTTTTCTCTAATAACCGAATTGATGAAAGGCTATTGGAAGTTTTATGGTGATCGTGAGATGAAAAAGAAAATTATTTTCTAAAATTAGTAGTTAATTCATTTGGGAAAAACTCACAGGAAAAGCTATCAAGTAAAAAGAGTTTTTACTAAGCGATAGCATTGAGAGTCTACATGATCGAGCTACAAGTTGACTATATGATAGTTACTCGTTGATCATTGCTACATGATCAAGTAGCAAAGTCTACGATAGGCTTCATCTTCTAGACGATCGAGTACATCGTCTACACGATAGACAGTCTTCATATCTCCCACTTACTCGATCGTATACCTCCTATCTTCCTCAATCCAAGATCATACAGAGCCCACAACTCCTGGATTCTCACACTGATAATACCAAGGTTACCATTGTGGTGGTATTCTAAATTCATTCGTGGATCGAGTTGGACTCGATTGGGTTCGAGAAGCATCCAATTGTTCGTGTTGTTGGCTGTCCCATTCGTTGCGTTCGAGTGCATCGTTGGACGCATTGGACATTGATCGAGGGATACTTGAAGAAGAGTTCTTCAAAGGTATGCATACTTTATCCCTTGTATCTTCTTGTAGCATGCTGTAATTTCGGTTTATGCATAATCTGTTTGTTTCGGTTTAAGTCTGTAAAATGTTTTTGTTCATTCTGAATGGGATTTGGAACGATCCATTTTTGTGTTCATGGAGATCTCTGTTTAGATTTCCTTCAATTGGTATCAGAGCCCGGTTATTCTAATATTCCAAATTTCATTGCTGTATTGAACTTTTTTTACAGTCGTGGTGGGTTTTAAGTTTATTCTACAATGCATTTAAGAGTTAAATGTGTTTGTGGATGTGTTGATGGATGTTTACGGGATGGTTGCCTCTATTTAAAGCTTTCTTTAAGTTTACAAAGTGTTAATTTGTAAGGGTCCTTACGTTTTTTGGTATAATTAACTACAATCGAGTCTGTATTCAAAGTGTTTGAAGTTTTTTGAGTCGTTCGTGATGAAGTTTCAAAGCATGGAGATACAGTTCTCATCGAGGAAGAAGACCAAAGATTGGTCGCATCGTGTAGCCCAAGTATTTACTAAACGATCGTACAGCTGATGCTAAACGATAAAGTAAAGAGTTTACTCTATCGTGTAGTGTTGGTTGCTCAATCGCGTGGTCGCTTGAGGTAAACGATCACATAGATTTTTTGACACTCATTGTTTAGAAGGCATGTGCACTAAACGATCGTGTAGTTCAGCATGCTTCATCGCATAGTCGCTGACTACACGATCACTCGGTATAAGATACCTTACGCTTGCTCAGCGATCATTTAAACGATCATGCTTCACCGCATCATTGTCATCTACTTGATCATTTAAGGCATGCATTACACAATGTGCATTGCATGATCGTGAGACCTTCATGCTTCATTGTATAGTCAAAGGTACCCGATTGTTGTTAAACGAACGTTTATGCTCTTACAGCGTTGCTAGACGATCACAAGGAGTTGTTACACGATCAAGGAGACGCGATCTTCGCTCGGACGGTTTAAGACCCAGTTCGTCTGTTTGAACCGGTGGACTCATTGTTCTTTGTAATAGTTAGCTTTTTCTTGAGGATTTGAGGCTAATTATCCCAGTCCATCAACCTTTACTTAATATTCATGAGATGTATGTTTTTTTATATGCCATAAAGTATGATATATAGATTTAAAACCTACCTTAGGTTATGCATTTTATTCATGCATCATATATCATAAGTGTTATAATATAGTAAATGACATGATGAAATTACAAGAAAGCATGCTCATGCATCATAAAATATAAGAGTTATGTTTATGCATGCATTAAGCATATCCATGCATTATCTTTACATTATAAGTGTTTCAGTATAAGGGTGTATGAGAGCATGTATGCTTGTTTCATTACTTTGTTATATAAGTTATATAAAAGTAGTAATGAATGAACAATGCATGGAGCATGACACTTAGGCTTATTTATAAGAGTTATGAATGCCTTATATGTGTTGCTTCACATTATGGATGGTTTTAGTTGTTTCCTTTCATAAGCGTTATAATGGAAATTAGAACTAAAATCAATAAGAAAGAGTTGCATGCAAACTTAGGTGAATTCATGTTTTAAAAGGGTTTTAAAATTTGATTGAGATAGACCTAAGTTCCTGGTTCTAATGATATTAGATACCTAAGTTTAATCTTTTTAATCGGTTTAATAAGATTAAATTGATTTGAATAAAAGATTAAATTTGTATTAAATCTATCTATAAGGGACCTTTTGTCTAAGGCTGGTTCTGTCTAGGCTGAGGTATTTAAGCTGACGGAAACAGAACACCCTTTCCTAGGAACCTATCTGGAAAGGTGAATTAGATAAATTTGCTACAAGCATGCAACAGTTGATCAAAAAGTTCGTTAAAGAGTTTAATGAATGATGATCAAAAGTTATTCAACTTTCCCAAGTAAGCGTTACTTTTGGGCAAACCTAAAAAGTCACTTAGTTAAAATCATTAGTCGTGTTTTTTGTAAGTAAATTAAACCCTAGGTTATAAAATACTCAGTGGGAGGAAAAGATATATATGATATGTCAATTCCACTCACGTTTCTCCCTAAATGTTCACACCGTGAGATTCATGCTTGGCCTCGTGGTGCCTTGGGAGCATCCCCATTTGGATGGTGTTTGCATGAGTCAATATCAAAGTGGACGGAGAGAGTACTTATAGTAAGTGGGTGAAGAATGTGTGTCAACATGTCCTGCGGTTTCCTTCATTGGTTTGAACCGTGAGATCTTCTTGCATGGACTCTGGCGCCCTGAGAGCGTCCTTCTTTGGATGGTTTGTGTGGTTGGTCAATATCAAGGTGAACTCCAGAAATGGATAGGGTCGCTTTAGTTTTTGCCCCAATCGGATTTTTTTCCCTTAGGATTGGATGCCTAGGGTGGAACTCTAGGATATAAAATGAAGGGTCACACTTACGGAAAATTGTTAAGCAAGTTAATGATTTCTTGACCAAATCAATGATGGCTAGTCGTTAAAAGAATAAAAGTTGTTATGGTATTAATGACTGGTTGAGAGTGTCTCAATTCAGAGAAGGGATAAATTGACTACCCTTCGTTGGCTTTTGTTCTAAACCACTGAAGTGTCATTGCAAAACTAGATGTCACATGGGGTTCATTTAGATTTTGCTAAACCAAATTGGATTTTGTTTTTCAAGAGTATTTGCTAAAATCTAATGTAGATCAATGTGTTTGTTTTTTCAGCAACATATATGATATTTCGTTAGTTGCCTATTTTATTTTGACCGATTACATACATTGGAAAGAGTCTCTTAACACATATTTCGTAGTAAACGACCTCGAGTTTGTCATGGTTGAGAAGTGTCCTCAAGTCCCGACCCTTAATGCATCGTGAAATGTTCGTAATGCATATGAAGGTGTGGATGAAGGCTAATTCAATGGCTCGACTTCATATTTTGGCTAGCATACCTGATACATTAGCCAAAAGGGTGGAGAACATGGTCATTGCACGTCAGATCATGGACTCGTTGCAAGAATTGTTTGAACGTCAGTTCTCACTTTTTGAGCAAAAAGGAATGGATGAAAAAGAAACCAGTAGTGTCAGTTCCAAAGATAATCTCCAGTCTTTCTTGAATGTCAAGGGACTAAAAGAGAAAGCAATTGTTGCTGACTCTGGAAAAGTTCATCGACAAGAATTTTTCTCTGAAATGGAACGTGGAGCTTATTTAGGTTTTGATATTGATCCCACTACTCTCCAGAAGAGGAAGAAGTCTAAAGACAGTAAATGTGATTTATTTATCTTGGAGACGTGTTTGGTAGAGAATGATGATTCTGTCTGGATACTTGATTCATGTGCTACTAATCACGTAAGTTCTTCCTACCAAGGATTTAGTTCCTGGAAAACATTGGAAGATAGAGATTTGACTCTTCGAGTCAGTACTGGTTAGGTTATTTCAGCTGTTGCTGTAGGCAGGCTGAAGTTATTTTTGGACAAGAAATGTTATCTGTTACTAGATAATATTTACGTAGTTTCTCATATCAAGAGGAACTTAATTTTAGTTTCTTGTCTAATTGAACAAGGTTATACTGTCTCCTTTTCTGAGAATAAAGTGCTTTTTTCAAGAATGGTATAGAGATTGGTTTTAGTTCAATGGAAAATAACTTATATGGACTAAGGTCATTAGTCATAAAAGTCTTGCTTAATACTGAAATGTTCAAAACAGGGATAACTACAAAAAGAACAAAGGTTTCTCCTAAAAAAAATGCCCATCTTTGGCATCTAAGGTTAGGTCACATTAACCTCATTGGAATTGAGAAGTTGGTGAAATATGGACTTCTAAAATGTTTAGAAGAAAACTCATTGTCGGTATGTGAATTATGCCTTGAAGGCAAAATGACCAAACGATCTTTACCTTTACTGAAAAAGTTTATAGAGCCAAGGAAACCTTGGAGCTTATACATTTAGACCTCTGTAGTGCGATGAGTGTAAGAGCTCGAGGTGGGTATGAATATTTCATCTCTTTCATAGATGATTATTCAAGATATGGGTATCTATACCTAATGCAACATAAGTCTGATGCTCTTGAAAAGTTCAAGGAGTATAAGGCTGAAGTTGAAAACTTGTTATGTAAGAAGATAAAAACACTATGATCTGATCGTGCTGGAGAGTATATGGACTTAGTATTCCAGAACTATGTGATAGAACATGGAATCACGTCCCAACTCTCGACCCCGATGTATCAGAAAGGAGAAACAAAACCCTGTTGGACATGATTCGATCTATGATGAGTTATACTTGTCTTCAAGACTCATTTTGGGATTTTTAGTGGAGACTGCATGTTATATTTTGAACAACATTCCCTCAAAAAAATTTCTGAAACACTTTTTGAGCTATTGAGAGGCCGTAAAGGTAGTTTATGCCACTTTGGGTTTTGGGGATGTCCGACCCACATACTTGTGGCTAACCCTAGAAAGTTGGAACCGCGTTCGAAAGTTTGCCTCTTTGTAGGATACCCTAAGGAAACGAGGGGTGGATACTTCTATGATTCAAGTGAGAATAAGGTGTTTATGTCGATAAATGCTATCTTCTTGGAAGAAGACCACATTAAGGATCATAAACCACAAAGCAAGCTTGTTTTACATGAGATTTCTAGTGAGATTACTAAGAGTTCAACAAGAGTTGTTGAACAGACTGATAGATCGACAAGAGTTATTGATGTCGATTCATCTAATCAACCATCTCAAGAGTTGAGACTGCTTCGACGTAGTGGGAGGGTTGAGAACCCACCGAAACACTTGATGCGTTGTAAATGTGATGCGATTATGATGGGTTATGCGTTGCACATGCAAGTTTCCTAATAAGACCCAAGTATAAATCTCACTAGGTTTCCTGGTAAGTCCAGGGTCAAACACAGGGACTACTGAGTTAATATGCGCGACAGTAATTTTGATTCCCTTGTGGTGGCGAAAACAAATAAGTTGGATGGTGTTTTGATTAAGTATATTTCCTATGCGACGGAGTTCGAGTGAAGAGTTGATGAAATCAAGAATTACAATGAGTATGCGATGAACGGGTTGAGAAGGGGTTTAGCTAACATTTCCTAAGATTGTGTTCAAGTTATACGATCATGCTACACACAAACAATAGCATGTCATCTCTCAATGCAAATACCATAAATCCTATTTCTAGGACACGTGCGATGTATACAAAGATGTCGATAGGACTTATGTCTAAGCCTCTATTCTTGTCTATGCGATGATGAATGATGCACACATACACAAGATGACCGCATACTATCATATCATATTTCTAGGGTGCATGCGATGCGTAATAGCAAACAGAACTTATGTTTAAGCTTCTATCTCTTATTTATGCGGTTCTAATCTGACTCTCTTAAGCCTAGATTCTAATATGACTCTCTCAATTCTAGATTATTTCTTTAGACTACTCTCTCAAGTATCTCTAAAGGGTGAATGACGCATACATAAGATAAGATGATCGCATAAAGTGTAAATCTTAGGTCATGCTAGCTAAGTACTTTTCAATCCATTCAGAAATTTAGCTACTCATGCAAAGTATGGAGAGATTGAACATAAGTTGAAATGAGATTTCCATTGTCTATAAATTAAATGCAAAATACAGAATAGCAATAAAATGTTGAGATAAGAAGCCCGGTAGCAATGTCTTGCTTTTCGTGGCCTTTTACACTGTCTTTTCACTCCAACTCTGCCTAGATGAATATCCTTGCTTTTGCAACTGTTGGCCCTCTCTCCTTTTGTAGCGCTTCTTGGTAGTCTTTCGAACTGTCCAGGAATGATCTCTCGACAACTTTTTCTCTTGGCTCGTCTCCGTCTTCTAAGTATAAATATGACTATGATCAGACTAACGACTCTCTATCTTGTATAAGATCTAACTTGTTAACTCCTTTTACAATGGTGACCTCTGGTATTTATAGAACTCAAGGTAAAGTAGCCTTTATCTCTAATGATTGCAATGATGGGATGTCATTAAATCTTCTGCTCTGATGCGCCGATTAAAGGTCACCAAAAGTTGAGTATACTTGCTATAGTGTGGCTTTAACGACTTGCCAACTAAATTCAGATTCGATCGTCATCAGCTTTCCGTCCCATCATGATTTATTATGTTGTAACCTTGATACGCCATCTTCATGTGGCCACCTTCTTGAGCAACTTCTCGCGATCGCATACAATCGCATGACTTTGCGATCGCAATCTTTCAATGCGTGTGGATGCCTAATTTCTTGGATCGCAATTTTACTTGCGCCAATGCATTTTTCCTGCATAAAATAAGTAAATTAGCTGTTTTTATGCGATGGGCGCATGCGATCACAATTTTCTCAGTTTAGTGCTTTTGGACATGATTTTGTATATTTTTACCGTCGCATTCCCTCATTGTTTTACTTATTTGAGCTGTAATAACGTGCATTTCTACCCGTTATCACACCCCCAAATTTAAAACAATGCTTGTCCTCAAGCATAAACTAAAGATTTTCTTTAAAGAGTCAACCACCTTTTCCCTACATAGATTTCTCGAGGTGCCTTATTCAAATCTTATGAACCCAAATTTTCTTAATTTCCATCCCAGTCTCTTCTTAAAATATTTCTAATACTTAGGGACTGCAAGTTTAACCTTAAAAAAGACTTTACTTGTTTCCAAGACATCGCATGATTTATTTCAAAACTTTTTCCAACCAGGGTGTTTCCAAATGATTTCTATCCTTGCGTGGTTTAGATATTCTTTTTGTGACCTTGTGCTGATCCAAGTGCCTAGCCTTCGTTTTGGGTTGCCCTCACAACTGTCATGCGAGCATCCAACTACGAGCAAGGCGCTTTTTCTCATTCTAAATTCATGCCCATTTTATTTGACAGTGGAGTTGTGATCACTTGATTTATGCATTGATCACGATTCCCACCTTCGTTTTGGCTTGCCCCCATGGGTGTCATGCAAACATCCAACTACGAGTAGGATCCGATCTCAACGTTATCATGATTTTTTTTTTTCAAATGTCTAAAAGTAGCAAGGTTGATAATAAATACTGGCACCCCCAAACTTATACGCAGCAATGTCCTCATTGCTGACAGATTGAAATGACTCATGCGATGCTCTTAGGAAGTTTCGTAAAAATCGTTTTGAAAGAAAGTTGGTGGACCACTAACTTCTATAAATGTTTCATGAATTGACCGTCCTGAAATTAAGTTGATTCTAGTACATGCGATGAGAAATAAAGGCATGAGTTTCATCATTGAAATCATAATTGGTACGGAAAAAAATGCAGTGACTAAAAAAGTAATCAACATTCAATGATTGCACCAAACTAAAGAGGATGCGATGATAAAATTAGCAATGTTAAAATGAGATGCAAAAGTGCAAAATTTGGAATAAAAAAAGTCAAAGAAAGATACAACCCCTAAATTTGCTATGTTGCTCGCATCATCTGTGATTGCATCCTTCTTTGTGGCGGGTTGATTCCTCGATTGCGATGGGCTAAACGAACTGGGCGCGTGTTTTTAGTTTATCGCGTAGCTTCACCGCAATTGCTTACTACGATCGTTGCTGAATATTAAGAGGGTAAAAAAGTATGAAAGACCAAGTTGATAATTTTAAAGAGTAGTGTTTGTACAAAAAGGTAAAGTAAACTTGAAATAAAGATATCAAAAGGATACTTCAAAAAATGCGTCCTTGATGAGTTTATATCGCATATTAGCATAGGCACTACTCATTTCTTCTTCAATCAAGAATTCCTCAGGTCCACGAAGGTTTTCTCGCAATGCAAGTCTCCTCCGTGATACATCTTGACTCTTTGCCCGTTGACCTTGAATACATAGGTCCCTTTTTCATTGGTTAATTTGACCGCACCGTGCGGGAATACTTCTTTGATTATAAATGGTCTGGATCAGCGTGACTTTAATTTTCTGGGAAAAAGTCGTAGCCTAGAATTGTATAACAAGACCTTCTGTCTAACCTAGAGATTCTTTTCACATAGTAGTTTGTCATGCCAACGTTTTGTGCGTTCCTTGTAGATCTTGGCATTTTCATATGCTTGAATTCTCCAATCGTCTAGCTTAAGCAACTGAAGTTTTCTCGCCTCCCCTGCAGTCTCCAAATCAAAATGAGCTTCTTCACTACCCACAGTGCTTTGTGCTCCAATTCCAGTGGTAAGTGACAGGCCTTCCCAAAACCAGCACATACGGGGACATTCTTATAGGTGTTTTATAGGCAGTCCTATATGCCCACAAGGCATCGTCCAGCTTCATGGCCCAATCTTTGCGTGAAGGATTCACCACCTTCTCTAGGATCAATTTGATTTCCCTATTAGACACCTCGGCTTGGCCGTTTGTATGTGGATGGTATGCGGTGGCGACCTTATGGTGGATATTGTATTTGAGTAGCAGTTTGTTGATGACGCCATTGACAAAGAGGGAGTCTTCATCACTTATTATGGCACGTGGGGTGCCAAAACGAGTAAAGATGTTTCTTCGCAAGAATCTGGAGACTATCTTCGCATCACTTGCGACGCATAATACCACTTCAACCCACTTGGAGACATAATCGACGGCCAACAGAATGTACTTGTGACCATTTGATGGTGAAATGGTCCCATGAAGTCTATGCCCCACACGTCGAAGAGTTCTAATTCTAATATAATATTCATTGGCATCGCATTCTTCCATGAAATGTTTCCCGTGCGTTGGTGATAACTTGTAGAAATACAAGTTATTTATGCTGCTTTATTTAGATATTGCGGCTAAAAGAGAGAAAAGTTGTGTCGAATGTATGAAAATTGGCTAAGAAATGCAGGAATTATAAATTGTCGTCAATACGCCCACTAACACCAATGCGATGGTAGAAAAGGATGTTTCCATTCAGTTTTTCAGGAAATCAAGTCACCGCTTGCGTCCATGGCTCAAGAGAAACTGAACAACACATCTCCGTTGCATTGCACCCGTCAATCAATAATGAAGAGACGATCAATGCAATGACGGTGCATGCGACAGTCGATCCAGAGCTTAACTTCAACCGCATGCGGTAATAAATAAAAACACCACATGCAGGCACGTGATCGAAGATGCAAAAGAGCAACGCAATTGCGG
This sequence comes from Benincasa hispida, assembly GCF_027475165.1. Lineage (NCBI taxonomy): Eukaryota > Viridiplantae > Streptophyta > Magnoliopsida > Cucurbitales > Cucurbitaceae > Benincasa > Benincasa hispida. Next base: position 1,244,638 of record NC_143486.1, read on the forward strand.
AAGATTTTGAAGCGTGTACAGCTGACCGTTGTGCATTTCTAACGGAATTGATTGCATAACAGAAGGAATATTCACTCTACCATTTCTGGAGCTGCCTTAACAATAATATGGGGTCTAAACTGCAAAGAGTCAAAGCTGAGCCTATAAAAAGCCTCTACAATTCCATTGCAAGATATACTTGATACGAGCATATTTTGAGACTTGTATATTGAGAGAGAGACTGGTATGACTGCTGATCGGAGAAGATTTGGGAAGAATTAAGAGACAAGGCCGAGAGGTGAGTCTCAGGACAAATCCTTTCTATCCCCACCGTTGGAGCTCTGTACTAAGGTCACTTCAACCGGAGGAGCAAGCCTGAGAGGGAAGCTCTTCTTTCCATTCATTCCATATGCTGGTAAGCAAATCCACCGTCCAGATCTGTGTCAAGACGTTGTTACTCTTCTGTATTGTTTCTACCTCTTTATCATCAATTGTATTCATCTTCTTAATTTCTATATTCACACCATGTATCAGACGCTAAATCTTAGTATTGAATGTCATGATCATTTTCATCTCCATCTTTCTGTCTATTTTTGTTCATCCACGAATCGCTTTCTCCATGATGTTTTCTTAATCCCTTGGTAATTAGTAAGAATTAAGCAAGTAAATTAATCTGTGCTAAGGAAATGAATATGTTTAGCTAAAGCATGCTAGACGACATCATCACCTGTGAGAGCAGAAGTGAAGATGCCATTCCTCCTGTCGAGAGAAGGTTGGAAGAATGCGTTAACTAAAGTGAGAAGTACTTCTAGAGATGGAAGCAACCTTGCGTTCATATGTTAATCCCTGTTTCACCACAGAGATGTGGAAACGCAGCTGATCACCGAGAGGTGTACGCCAAGGGAAAACGGAACCTTAGTAATATCTTTAATGCAATTAATAACTTGCGATGTTTGTACTAATTATCCTTTCTATTTCTGATTCATACATAAATACTTGCCACTGCATAACACAATCCTTTGTATAATCTTCACAGTCAGTCTCAAACTCAGTATCATGTGTCATGTATCCTATATCTTGTATCATAATAGCTTAGATTTACTTTTATTGCACCTTTATTTTATTATCAGAACTTTATTTTACCGCACAATTTTACTTTACCGCACTTTAATTTCATGTACAAACAAATCTTTCATTAATTGTAAAAACCGGTCGCATATATCACGAACGTAACAAATTAACTAAAACAATCCCTGTGTTCGACCTCGGATCACTCTGAGAAACTTGCGGTGGAATTATACTTGGTTTCAGTGCAAGGAAACTTGTGACAATGCATAACATACTACAATATTTTCATTAATAACGCATATCTAGAAGTAGTATCGCATAAAGTATGAATAAGCATAACACATCATCCATATTTCATTTCCATCTTCCAAGTCAACAAGTTTATCGCAACATGAATTTGTATGATCCATCATTCATCACTATCCACCTATGCTTATATTTAGAAACATTCATAAAGTCTGCGTTACAGTTGGCACTTGTGACATTTCATAGAATAGTCTCACGCATCCTTGAATAAAGTCGGCCAAAAATACCCGCTTTGTAACACTTTTGCTGCTGTGCGTTGACCTCCAAAGTGTCCACCATATGGTGAGTCATGGCATTGGGATAGTATGCGCTGATAAGCAGTCTCTAGTACACATAAACGCAAGATCTGGTCTGACCCCCTCTCGTAAAGGTTCGGCTCGTCCCAGTAGTAGGATTTACATGCATAAGTCGCCTCTTTTAGTGGGTGATAACGGGCAGAAATGCATGTTATCATAGTGCTAAATTCTTAAACAATGCTAGCTTGCGTTGATAAAATGTGTTAGATTATGTCCAAAAAATATTAAGTTTATTACATTGCGGTCGCATATGTTCATCACATAGGAACAGTTGATTTTTGTATTTTTGTGCAGAATATGCGTTGACGCAAGGCGGAAATTGCGATCATAGGAAATCATTGGTCGAGCGTAGCATTACCGCAAGGCTTTGTGATGATTGTGTTCATAAATATTTTCTCAAGAAGGATTGCCGCAACTTGGTCGACATAACTTGGTGGGCGCATCTAGGTGAAAGGCATAATTAATCGTGATGGGATAGAAAACTGATGACGGTCAAATCCGAAATAAGTTGACAACTGCTAACGATAACAAGTACATTCAGCTTTTCGGTGACAAATATTCGGTACATCAATCAAGGAATTAAAGCCGTCCCATCTGTGCATTCATAAGAGAGAAGCCGCCTTTCACCTTGGAAGTTCTATAAATTCCAAAGGCGTCCTTCAGAAAAGGGCTTCATGAGTTCACCATCTCAGGAGTTCATAAGTTATGTTCATAGTTTAGCCTTGTTCTTAGATTTTCTTTTGCTTTAAGGTGGACGCGAGAGAAAGAGGTTGTGCCGACAAATCATTCCGGTAAGCTTGGGAGAGCACCAGAAGCTTCAAGATCAGAGAGAGGGGCAACTCGTGTGGAAGCAGGAATATCTTCTGAACGGAATAGAGATTGACAATGTAAAAGCTTTGGTCAGCAAGGAATTGCTACCAGGCTCTCTACCTTTGTCTTCCACTACTGTTTTGTAATCAACTCATTTATAGAAATGGAATTTACTTCTCTATATCTGTTTACTCTCTATTATTTACGCATGAGTAGCTAAATCTTTTGAATGGGTTGAGAAGCACTTAGCTAGCTTAACTGGGGATCCTTATTCTATTTGATTATCTTATATTATGTATGCCTCATTTGTCCACTAGAGATACTCGAGAGGGTAGTCTAAGGACAGGATCTAGGCTTGGGAAGGTTAGATTAGAATCTAGGCTGGAGAGAGTCAGATTAGAACGCATAATCAAGAGATAGGAGCTTAGGAATAAGCACTATTTGCTATTAACGCACCGTATGCATCCTAGAGATAGGATATGATTATATGTGGTCACCTTGCCTTTATGCATTTTGCATCATCGCATAGGAAAAGAGTAGAGACTTAGGAATAATCTCTATGGACACTTTTGCATTCAACACATGCGTCCTAGACTTAGGAGTAGGAGCATCGCATTTGCATTGGAAAATGACTTGCTGTGCATGGTTGTAGCATGATCACATAGTCTGACGCATTCCCAAGTAATGCTAGCTAAAGACCTTCTCAATCCGTTCATCCGCATACTCAGTGCATCTATCACATAACTGATTTTTCTCAAATCCACCACATTTTTTTATTTTTCATTATCGCAATCAACAAACAAACCAACAATCATTTGAGTTACCGGTTACCACAAAGTTTTCATAAAAATTACCACCGCATATTATTTTCCCAAGTCCCTGAGTTCGACCTTGGACGTACCAGGAACTCAGTGGGGTTTACATCTGGATTCCATTGAGAAAACTTGAGTGCTCAACGCAATTTCATTATCGCATATCATCCACAATTTCACTTCATAAAATAACGCATCAGTGGGCTATGTAATTTTTCGGGAATTGCTCACAGACTAGGTAATTGACAACATTTGCGTACCATGGTAATTCTTCAAGTTTGAACAGCTGCTCATCTGGAAAGGTTGCGTTCACCTCCGACTGATTGTGGTCTTCTTTCAGATTCTCTAATCTTGATACGTGGTCCGCAACCTGGTTCTCCATCCCTTTGCGGTCAATTATTTCCATGTTGAATTCTTGGGGGAGGAGATCCCATTGGATTAACCTCGGCTTTGCATCTTTCTTGGTCATTAAATATTTGATTTCCAAGTGGTTAGTGTGAACTATCACTTTGGATCCCATAAAGTAAACTCTAAATTTTTCCAGCACAAAGATCACCGCAAGAAGCTCCTTCTCAGTGGTAGTGTAATTCGCTTAGGCAGGGTTCAATGTTCTATTCGCATATGTGATGGGGTGTAGCATTGTTTTTTTTCTTCTGTGCTAGCACTGCCCCCATCGCATAACCGGTAGCATTGCAAATTAGCTCAAATGGATTTGTCCAGTCAGGTGTGATCAACACAAGCGCGGTGATTAATGTGTTCTTCAGTATTTTGAATGCGTTGAGGCATTATGAATCAAAGTCAAACGTTCTATCAGCCTCTAGAAACACACTCAATGGTCGAGCAATCTTCGAAAAGTCCTTCACAAAACGACGGTAAAATCCTACATGTCCCAGGAAACTCCTGACAGCCTTCACATTTGCTGAAGGTGGAAACTTTTCAATAGCCTCAATCTTCACTTTATCCACCTCTAGCCCTTCCTTGGAAACCTTGTGCCCGAGCACAACACCTTCGTTCACCATGAAGTGGCACTTCTCCCAATTCAGCACAAGATTTGTCTCTTCACATCTTCTCAATATTTTCTCCAAGTTGTTTAGACAGACTTCATACGTTTGCCCATAAATAGAGAAGTCGTCCATAAAAATTTCCACTAAATCCTCGAGATACTCAGAGAAGATAGCCATCATGCACTATTACTTAAAATTTATATTTTAAGCATGTGGACAAATATGCGATACTACTTCTAGATATACGTTATTTATGAATATTCTTGTAGTATGCCTTGCGTTGTCACAAGTTTCCTTACGTTGGAACCAAGTGTAATTCCACCACAAGTTTCTCGGTATGATCCAAGATCGAACACAGGGACTGTTTGAGGTTATTGTGGTATGTTTATTGTATATGTGACCAGGTATTTCAATCTTTAAAGAGTGTTTTGTACTAGTATATAAAATTGCGGTAAAGTAAAGGAAAACAGTAAAATGCGATAATAAAATAAGTAAAGTAAACCTAAGCTAGATGATACAAGATACAAGCTTCATGATACAAAATGCTAGGGTCCAGGCTGGTTGTGAAGGTTATGCAAAGAGCATGGAATGCGGTGGTAAGTCTTATGTACAAACAGAAAGAGAAAGATAACTAATATAAACAGTGCAAGTTTCTTAATTGCATTGAAGTTATAAGTACGGTTCTGCTTTTCTCTTGGTGTACACCTTTCAATGATCTACCGCGCTCTCATATGTCTGTGGTGAATCAGAGATGAACGTAATGAATGCAAGGTTGCTTCCATGTCTGGAAGTACTACTCGCTTTAGTTAACGCATTCTTCTAACCTTCTCTCGATAGATTAGAATGGCATCTTCACTTCTGCTCTCGCAGATGAGGATGTCGTCTAGCATGCTTTAGCTAAATGTAGTTATCTCTTTAACACAAATCAAGTACTCGTTTAATTCATATTAACTACCAGGAGATTAAGAAGACATCATGGAGAAAGTGATTCACAGAGGAACAGAAGTAGATAGAAACTGGAATATGAAAGCAATCGAAACATTTAATATGTCTATTAAGAATTTGATACATGGTGTGTGAATGAAAAAGATAAATAAAGTGAAATACAATGATGAAAAGAGATAGAACAGATACAAACAAGTGCCAACATCTTGACACCAGTTCGGGTGGAGATCTGCTTGCCAGATTGGATGGATCAAATGGATGGATGAGCTTCCCTCTCAGGCTTGCTCAACCGGTAGTAGGGTTCTCAGCATAGAACTTCTCGGCGGGTATTCGGCAGAATAGAACTGAGACTTACCTCTTGGCTTTGTCTTGTCTTCTTTCCGGATTTCTTAAGTTAAGCCCCCAACTCAGCCTTTTCTCTCAACACTTTAGCAACAATTAGCCCCTTATCCAGTAGCATAAGTTTTCTCTGAAATCTATGGGGTATTTATAGGTGAGGATCTTTGACTCCAGCCTTGTGGTCCCTACTTGTTGTTTATGGAAATTCCGAAGATGGAGGGATATTATTCCTTATGTTATGCAATCAGACCGTCAATTCTGCACAACCATTAGTTGTACACGTGTCTCCATCCTCCGCTTTTGCATTGCTCAGCTACATCTTTCGATCATGAGTTCGCATGCGGTGTTTGTTTTTACTACCGCATGTGGTTGAAAGTCAGCCCTGGATCGACTATCGCATTGTGCCGTCATTGCGTTAATCGTCTTTTCATTATTGATTGATGGGCGCATTGCGACATAGATGCGTTGATCAGTTCTTCTTGAGCCTTGAGCGCAAGCAATGACTTGGTTTCCTGCAAAACAGAGTAAAATCTCCTTTTCTTCCATCTTAAAGATGTTAGTGGGTGTAATTGCGATAATTCATAATTATTGTATTTCTAAGCTAATTTTCATACAATTGACGCATATTTATTCTCTTTTGGCCGCAATATCTAGATAAAGAAGTCTAAATAACTTGTATTTCTACAAGTTATCACACCCCCAAATTTAGATATATGCTTGTCCTCAAGCATATCTTCTACTTAGGCAATCATGCTCAATTCCTATCCTATATTTTTGCGACAATTGGTTGCTCCGAATGTTACACTTAGGCACATTACTTGACATCGCAATTTCCTTCTATCCTTGCTAATTCTTAACAAGGCCTTACTTTATTCTTCTATATAACAAATTTCTGCTTAAAAATGCTTTTCTAATTTTTCAAAATAGAATGTTTTTCTCTTCTTGTCAAAACAACTCAATGTATCTATATGCGGTGGTCAAAACGTTTGCGTCATTTATTTAAAGACTGTTGGTCGTGGTTACACTCTTCGTTTTGGCTTGTCCCCACGGGTGTCATGTGAACATCCAACTACGGTTGTGTGCCAATTTCAACTTTAACTCATGATATTCAGAGGAGATGTCTCTTGCATTTATTTTTCTTTTCTTTTTCTATTTCATATTGCGTTGTTCTTAGAAACCCACCTTCGCTTTGGCTTGCTCCTACGGGCGTCATACGAACATCCAACTACAAGCAAGCTCCTTTCACAACTAAACTCTTATCAAGTTGGGAACATTTTAAGGGTTTCCCTTACGCTGACATTGGAGATTTGTATAATATATATATATATATATATATATATATTGAAATAAAATGGACGCATTTTTCTTAAATACTGCATATTCTTGATCTCATCTGCTCAGACCTTCCCCACCCCTAAATTTAAAGATGAGCAAAGTTCTCATTGCGTTGTTTGGATAGACTAGACAAACACTTAGAAGAAAATTTCAAAAAGAAGGTTTGAGCAGAACTTTGAAAGATAACAGGTAAAATACTGCTAAACTAAGAATTAATTAAATGTTAGTTAGAATTTACTAAGTATGGGAAATGGTTTTAAGTACAAACATATATTACATCATAGCAACGCAATGAAGAACACAAAAGTAAAAGATTGAGAATATCGTAAATATTGACAAAGGATGATTAAGAAAAAGGCACAGGCAAAAATGGAGTGAATATGTACTCATTGTATTGAATATTAACAAAGTATACAAATAATTTAAAATTAACGCAATACAAAAATTTGTGCCTGTACAAGAATCAAAGAATTGAGATGTCATAAAAGAATAAATGAATTTAAAAGAATACATAATGGTCGCATAGAAGAGAAAAAATATAGGAGGATTATTGCTGAGGGGCTGGCGGGTCTGGAGGCAGATTTTGAGGTGGTGCAGAAGGCGTTTCTTCAAAATTTAAGTGCTGCCAGAGATGTAAGATCACCATCGGACCATGAAGATATGCGGTGAGAAAGTTGAAGTACTCTTAATTACGCTCCACAATCATTCTCTGGTGCATATGGACTTTATAAATGTTGCGCTGCATGTTGATCAGCGCCTCTCATGATGTCTGTATTGAATATCATCAATCCGCTCCATTACCACTTCAAATATTTCGTTGAAGAAGTGTTGTTGTTGAGAGAAAAGTTGTTGTTGTTGGGAGAAGAGAGATCTCATTTCTGCTAACTCAGCATCCATGGAGGTGATGGAGGGTTGTGCCTGCGATGTCTCACCAGGTTGGGCAGAGGTGCCTTCACCAAAATCGTGTGGGTCATCAACTTACGGTAGTGGAATGATGGGTTGCGGTGAGGATGCTGATGGTGAATGTGGGGCTACTGGGTAAACAGGTGAAAAGGTTGGGATAAGGAGGAGATTGGTAAAATGTTCGTGAAGAGGGGAAGAGGGTTGCGCTGGTGGACTCGAAGGGCTTGGAGGTCGAATAATAAAGGGAAGAGGGTTCATAGGTACTGGATTTTGCGTTGGTGACTCTAGGACCTTCTCTTTTCCCTTGTCTTCTCTTCGTTGTCTCTTGGGCCTTGGTTCTTGTGGCGCATTCAAATCGACCGCAGGCCTTTTTGCTGGCAACTCGGGGCAATGTGGGGAGTCTTTGAGGAGCAGCCTCAAAATGTTGACGTTGATGAGGCCGTGGACTTCAAGCATGGGCTCCTCATTAATGCCTATGCCTATAGACAGACATAGACTTGAAACGATCCACGGGAAGAAGTACTGCCCCCGAATATGCCCCACCAATGTTCTAATCTGCCTTGCGATCAACCACCCTACGTCGGTAGGAATGTTGCGAGCAACGCAGTATGCGGCCATGATCCAATGCCTTGATACTGTTCTGTCGTGCGTTGTTGGGATCAGCTGCTTCTTGACCAAGTAAACCCAGAGCCGTCTCTCTGGTAGCAAGGCCTTGGACTCTAGAGTGTGGATGAACCCAGAGCCGTCCCTCCAGTAGCAAGGCCTTGGACTCTAGAGTGTGGATGCCTTTGAGCGAGACTGACCACTTTGTGCCCAGTTGCGTTAATACCCTTAGTGCATCATCCATCTGTTCTTCTATGGGATCATCAATAAAAATGTTCGTCCCAATATGATGGGCACATCTTTGTTCACTTCGTAGTCGAGAATGATGAAGTCTGCTGGTAGAATGAATTTGTCAATTAAGACCAGGAAATCCTTCAACTTTCCCTCTGGGTGAACTAGAGACCTGTTCGCCAGCTGAAGAGTCACCGTCGTGGGCGTTAGTTGCCTCACATTCAACTGTTTGAAAATTGAAAGGGTCATTAAATTTTTACTGGCCCTAAGATTGCATAGCGCTTGACCGATATATATCCCGCCAATTGAGCAGGGTATTGTGAAACTTTCGATGTCGCACATCTTCGGTGGAATTATGGTGTTTGACTTTTGTGTTATCGCCACCATTGGAACTTTCCTGTGCTTCTTTTCTTTGACACCATGTCCTTCAAAGACTTAGCATATTTTGGCATTTGTTCTATCACTTCTGTGAACGGGATGTTGATGTGTAACTATTTTAACATTTCCATGAAGCGATGATACTGCACTTCATCATTTTGCTTCTTCTTAAGTCTTTGCAGGAATGGTGGCAACTATACCTTCATGGTTCCGTGTTCTATAGGCTTAGAGGTGGACGCAACTTCCGGTTCCATCGTCTCATGTTCTTCTGGTTCATTCTGTGTCAATGGGTTCTTGGATTCCATCGCAACTGGATTAGTCCTACTTGGCTCCTTCTTTTCGTCCGCTATTGTCTTTCCACTATGCAAGGTCACTACTTGACATTGCTTCTTTCCTGTGTTCCCCGAGTTGCTAAGGAGCTCCGTTGAACTCGGCAACGTCCTTTGCAGTCTATTTTTCAGCTCTCCCGCAGTCTGTCCTACTTGGATCTCCAGATTGCGGATAGAAGTCTTCTGGTTCTAGAGGACCGTTTCATTCTTCTCAATATACTGCTTTAATAGGCTCTTCAGAGAGGAAGATGGCGGTGTTTGCGAGCTGCTTGCTTGATGTTGCGGTTGACCATTCATTCGCTGGAAAAATCTTGGCGGCCATTCTTTTTGCGCCATAGGTTAATAATTTTGTTGTTGGGTATTTTTCCAAGCGAAATTGGGGTGGTTTCTCCACTGGGGGTTGTATGTGTTGGAGAAAGGTTTGTTCTTTACGAAGTATACTGATTGCGGGTTCCTCGGACATTCTTCCATCGGATGTGATTCTCCACAAGTGGCACAACTCGTGCTTGTCTGATCAATTGCGTTGACCTGCCCTCTTTGTGTTCCAGGGCTATTGATTGCGATGCTCTGTAACAGATTAATCATCGCATTCATTTGATTTTGTAGAGATGCGATGGCCCCATTGTTTGCGTCACCTTCTCGAATTTTTAATCGTTGATCGCTTTCGCGCCAATCTTCGTGATTCTTTAAAATGAAAGGATATTTTTCGCTCATCATAAGTTTTTTCAATAGACCACCAGCTGCTGCCGCATTGGCAGCTGTCTGCGATGTAGGGTTCAAAACATGATAAAATATCTCCATCTGGAGACAGTTAGGTAATCCATTGTGCGGACAATCTCGCACCAATATCTTAAACCTCGCCCAGGTGTTGCTGAGCGATTCGTCAATTTCCTGTTCAAAATTTGTAATCAACTTCCTTCTTCTTGCGTTCTCGGTAGGAGGGAATTATTTCTTCATGATCTTTTCTACAACTTGTTCTCACAAGGTTATCTCCCCTGGTTCGAGAGAATAGGCCCATTTCCTTGCTTGATCGCATAACAAAAATAGGAACAACGTTAGTCGAACTTCTTCAACTAAGATGTTTGGAAACACAAAAGTATTACAGATTTTTATGAAACTCTGGAGATGGGCGTGTCGATCCTCGCCACGCCTTCCACCAAACTATCCGACTGTCTGAATCACCTGTAGTATAACCGACTTCATCTTAAACCTCGATCCATCCAAAGTTGGCGTCCTGATTCCTGGGGAGAAATCATAGAGGTTAGGTGACGCATAGTCCCGAATGGGTCGATTGCGGTCGTTCGCCAGGAGAATGAGCTTTGCCATGATGTTGTTCGTGTTTGTGGCTCTTTCTTCCGGTTGTTCTGCCATTCTGGGATTTCTCTCTTGTTGTTGTCAGCGGTTGTTTCTTCGTCTTTTTCGAAATGTTCTTTCGATCTTTGGGTCGTAGTTGGGCTTAGAAACGTGTTCTTCGCTCATGCGACACCTGCTTCTTCCCTTACCGACAGAATGGCAGTGCACAGAGTTCGAAAGCTGCAAAGAAATTTAAAAGGTTTACTGTTAGCGCAATATGTACTGTCTTAGTTTTCGACAACGGCACCAAAAACTTGATGCGTTGTAAATGTGATGGGATTATGATGGGTTATGTGTTGCACATGCAAGTTTTCCTAATAAGACCCAAGTATAAATCTCACTAGGTTTCCTGGTAAGTCTAGGGTCGAACACAAGGACTACTGAGTTAATATGCACGATAGTAATTTTGATTCCCTTGCGGTGGCGAAAACAAATAAGTTGGATGGTGTTTTGATTAAGTATATTTCCTATGCGATGGAGTTTGAGTAAAGAGTTGATGAAATCGAGAATTACAATGAGTATGCGATGAACGGGTTGAGAAGGGGTTTAACTAACATTTCCTAAGATTGCGTTCAAGTTATGCGATCATGATACACACAAGCAATAACATGTCATCTCTCAATGCAAATGCCATAATTCCTATTTCTAGGACGCATGCGATGTATACGAAGATGTCGATAGAACTTATGTCTAAGCCTCTATTCTTGTCTATGAGATGATGAATGATGCACACATACACAAGGTAATCGCATACTATCATATCCTATTTCTAGGGTGCATGCGATGCGTAATAGCAAATAGAACTTATGTCTAAGCTTCTATCTCTTGTTTATGCGGTTTTAATCTGACTCTCTCAAGCCTAGATTCTAATATGACTCTTTCAAGTCTAGATTCTTTCTTTAGACTACTCTCTCAAGTATCTCTAAAGGGTGAATGGTGCATACATAAGATAAGATGATCGTATAAAGTGTAAATCTTAGGTCATGCTAGCTAAGTACTTCTCAACCCATTCGGAAATTTAGCTACTCATGCAAAGTATAGAGAGATTGAACATAAGTTGAAATGAGATTTCCATTATCTATAAATTAAATGCAAAATACAGAATAGCAATAAAATGTAGAGATAAGAAGCCCGATAGCAATGTCTTGCTTTTCGTGGCCTTTTACACTGTTTTTTCACTCCAACTCTGCCCAGATGAATATCCTTGCTTTCACAAGTGTTGGCCTTCTCTTCTTTTGTAGCGCTTCCCGGCAGTCTTTCGAGCTATCCGAGAATGATCTCTCAGCGTCTTCTTCTCTTGGCTCATCTCCATCTTCTAAGTATAAATATGACTATAAACAGACTAACGACTCTCTATCTTGTATAAGATCTAACTTGTTAACTCCTTTTACAATGGTGGCCTTGTTGGGGTTTGTGCCCTAACATCTTGTATCTCGTATTTTGTAAACAACTTTGTATGAACACTTGTGATGTATAATATAAATGATATTTAATTTAATTCACTACTTGACTTTGCACATTTAGATTTTACCACAAACCAATAAACATAAAATCCCTGGTTATCTGTATGTAACTCAAGCATGTATGTGGTGACATACAAGTGGATCATGTCTTGAGTGATAACCAAAATGGGCTGTAGTATATGGATATAGGAGGGAAACCTTATCCTGATAACGCTACAGATGCGGCTCGTTTCGTGGAATGATCACAAGTGTTATGACTTGTCACAGATAGTCTGATCCTGATCATTTGTGTAGGGGACCTGACCATGAAGTCTTAACGTCTCGTTATATAACATCGTTCATAACTAAGACTTCACTTCACTAGGATGACCATAGGTAATATGACCTCAATCTTGAGTCAGTTAGGAACTCCTGCCATTGAGGGTGGTCCTTTGATTTGTATGGGTGCGAGTGGCCAGAACGCCAACTCAAACCTATCATTTTGGAAATTCTTCTGATTTGGGAGCTGGGAACTCAACTACACAAGATGGAATTCACTCTTTCACCAAGGCAGGGGTAAGTAGATAGATGGCTCCTTTGAGGGCTGATTCCAAGACTCGAACAATGTGGCGCCACGCACCTTTTCATGGCACGAGAGGTGTTCACACATAGTAGAACTATGTTGTATTGTTCATTAGAGGGATCAGTGGTACTTAAGGAAGAAGATGTAATTACATGGGCAAAACAGTCAATTGGCTTGCTGTAATTACGAGGATCTGTGAAGGGTCATCATACTGATGATTGGTTATATCCAATGAACATAGAAATATATCTATGGCAAGAAGAGTTCAACTATCGGTCTTTAATGGAATGCCTGACAGTTAACTAATGGTGGATATCGTGACTAAACAGTTTAGTAAGTTATTCACGTACCGTTGGAGCTTTAAGCCATAGGTCCATAAGGTCCCCTTGATAGCTTGGATACAAGTTGAAAGTCAGTTTTTGGGTCAATTTGAAATGTTCAAATTGACAAATGAGAGTTCGATTATATATGATATAATTGAACGAGTTAATTAAATATGATATAATTAACTTTATGTATGAGATACATTAATTTGGAGGAAATTGGATATAAATATGATTTATATCTAGTAGAGGGAAAATACTATATTTAATATTTGATATTAGTTTATAAGTTATGAATGTGATAAGATCATTCATTGGACGGTTATAAAGGAAATGGGAAGGTGCCTCTTCGTTCTAAATAATGGAAGAGTGCATTATAAATAGCAGACGGTGTGTTAATCTCGGTGTGCATGGGTATTGTGAAGGAGATAGTGTCATTGTTTAGAAAATTAGTGCCTATACGATAGGGACTGCACGATCGCTTACATATATGTTATTGCAAAGTGATTGCATACCTATTACACTGTCGCGCGTTATTATCTAAACAATCACACCTTTTTCCTAAGCGATCATTTAGCTCCCAATATTTACTAAACGACCGTATAGACGATCGCTTAGTTTTTTCCTACGCGATCGTTTTTTGACGATCACTCACCCTTTTCCTACATGATCGTTTACCTTTTCCTATACGATCGTATAGAAGATTGCTTACTTTTACTACACGATCGTATACTTTACCTAAACGATCAAGCATATTGTCTATGCGATAGACGATCACATCTCCCACTTGCTTGATCATTGTGTACGGTCGCTCTTCCTCCTTCCTTCGACCAAATCCGAACAAAGTCCACACTTTGGATTCTCACTCCAAGAATACTGAGGGCTCTAAGTGGTGTTGTCTTCTCAGATTCCTTCTGTCTGAGTGGTGACAGTTCGAGGTAGACGGTTGGGCTTCAGACTCGCTATGAAGAAGAAATCTTCAACTGGTATGATTTCTTGATCCCTTTAGCGTTATGAAAGTATGTTTGAATGTATATATGGTAATTCTGTCACAATGAATTGGAAAGATCCGCTTCTGATCGTAGGTACTCTTGAATAAGAGTTCCTTCAGGCCTCCGGTATTTATAGAACTCAAGGTGAAACAGCCTTTATCTCCAATGATTGTAGTGATGGGTGGTCATTAAATCTCCTACTCTGATGCGCCGATTAAAGATCATCGAAAGTTGAGTGTACTTGCTACAATGTGCCTTTAATGGCTTGTCAACTAAATTCAGATTCGACCGTCATCAGCTTTCTGTCCCATCATGATTTATTATGTTGTCACCTTAATGCGTCGTCTTCATGCGGCCACCTTCTTGAGCAACTTCTCGCGATCGCATACGATCGCATGATTTTACGATCCCAATCTTTCAATGCGCGCGGACGCCTAATTCCTTGGATCTCAATTTTACTTGTGCCAACGCATTTTCCCGCACAAAATAAGTAAATTAGCTGTTTTTATGCGATAAGCGCATGTGATCGCAATTTTCTCAGTTTAGCGCTTTTGGACATGATTTTATATATTTTTACCGTCGCATTCCCTCATTGTTTTATTTATTTCCGCTATAATAATGTGCATTTCTACTCATTTTCAACGCTACATGAGTTTGACTGAAGCCCAAAACATCATATCTGATGATGAAGTTGAGGATCCATTGTCTTATAAGTAAGCAATGGAGGATGTTGACAATGAATTAGGAAATGGAGTCTAAGTAATTCAATTCTGTCTGGGAACTTGTGGATCAGCCTGATGGGGTAAAACCTATAAGGTGTAAGTGGATTTACAAGAGAAAACGAGGTGTAGATGGAAAGGTACAAACCTTTAAGACTAGACTCGTGGAAAAGGGTTATACCCAGGTCGAGAGAGTGAACTATGAGGAAACTTTCTCACCTGTTGTCATGTTGAAGTCTATCAGGATTCTCCTGTCCATAGCCACATTTTGATTATGAGATATGGCAAATGGATGTCAAGACTGCCTTTCTGAATGGTAATCTTGAGGAGACCATCTACATGGCTCAACCAAAGGGATTCATTATTCCAGATCAAGAGCAAAAGGTTTGTAAGCTTAATAGGTCCATTCATGGGCTGAAACAAGTTTCTAGATCTTGGAACATTAGATTTGATAGTGCGATCAAATCATTTAGCTTTGATCAAAATATTGATGAGCCTTGTGTTTATAAGAAAATCATCAACAGCTCAATAGCTTTCTTCGTGCTGTATGTGGATGATATCCTACTCATTCGGAATGATGTAGGTTTTCTGGCTGACATTAAGAAGTGGCTATCCGCCCAATTCTAAATGAAAGATTTGGGAGAGGTATAGTATGTTTTAGGGATCCAGATCATTCGGGATCGTAAGAACAAAAGGTTGGCCTTATCTCAGGCATCGTACATTGACAAGATGTTGATCAGATACTGATGACATGCAGAAATGCACGTCATCTTAGGCCTTTTATTTAGAATTATGAAGGCTGTTAAGCAGGATGTGCGGCAATTATGTTATAAATTCATAAGAAAATGAGCTTGTGGCGTTCAACATTGAGAATCTCGGCTAACCCATTATTATGTGTTATTATGCATTCAATTGTCTATTTTTTGTAGCTAATGCAGGAAGTGGACGCAAACACGGAAGTCGGACTACCACATAGACGACCGCATGCGGAGAAACTCTCCATCGCAAAGGCGAATGCATTCGATCAACGAATGGGTGTTACGGTAATCAGTCGCATGCGTCCATCGCATAAGAGTTGCTGTAAAATCAAGAATTGATGTGTTTCTCTAAATAGGCATATGGATAGTGATGAATGATGCATCATACAAACTCATGTTGCCATAAACTTAATGACTTGGGATGGAAATGGAATGTGGATGTTGTGTTATGCTTATTCAGACTTTATGCGACACTACTTCTAGATATGCGTTGTTAACTATATGCTTGTAGTATGTTGTGCATTGTCACAAGTTTCCTTGCGTTGAAACCAAGTATAATTCCACCGCAAGTTTCTTGGAGTGATCTGAGGTCGAACACAAGGATTGCTTAGTTAATGCGTTACGTTCGTGATATATGTGACCGGGGGTTTTTCAATTAATAAAAGAGAGTGGTTTGTACATGAAATTAAAATGCGATAAAGTAAATTGTGCGGTAAAATAAAGATGCGATAATAAAGTAAAAGTGTGATAAAAGTAAACCTAAGCTATTATGATACAAGATACAGGATGCTGATATATGATACCGAGTTTGAGACGGACTATGAAGATTATACAAAGGATCGTGTTATGCAGTGGAAGGTCTTATGTATGAATCAGAAATAGAAGGGATAATTAGTACAAACATCACAAGTTATTAATTACGTTAAAGATATAACTACAGTTTCGCTTTCCCTTGGCGTACACCTCTCGGTGATTGGCCGCGTTCCCACATCTCTGTGGTGAAACAGGGATGAATGTAATGAACGCAAGGTTGCTTCCATCTTTAGAAGTACTTCTCGCTTTAGTTAACGCATTCTTCCAACCTTCTCTCGACAGAAGGAATGGCATCTTCACTTCTGCTCTCACAGGTGAAGATGCCGTCTAGCATGCTTTAGCTAAACATATTTATTTCTTTAGCACAGATCAAATTACTTGCTTTATTCTTACTAATTACCAAGGGATTAAGAAAACTTCATGAAGAAAGCGATTCATGGAGGAACGAAAATAGACTGAAAGATGGAGATGGAAATGATCATGACATTCAATACTAATATTTAGCATCTGATACATGGTGTGAATAATAGAGATTAAGAAGATAAATACAATTGATGAAAAGAGATAGAAAAAAATACAGAAGAGTGCCAACGTCTTGACACAAATCTGAACGATGGATTTGTTTACCAGCGTATGGAATGAATGGAAGGAAGAACTTCCCTCTCAGGCTTGCTCATCCAGTAGAAGTGACCTTGATACAGAGCTTCTACGGCGGGGATTTGAAAGGATTTGCCCTGAGACTCACCTCTCGGTCTTGTCTCTTAATTCTTCCTGGATCTTCTCTGATCAGCACTCAAACCAATCTCTCTCTCAATATACAAGTATCAAAATATGCTCGTATCAAGTATATCTTTGCAGTGGAATTCCAGAGGCTATTTATAGGCTCGACTTTGACTCTTTGCAGTGTGGACCCCACTTTATTGTTAAGGAAATTCCGGAAATAGTGGAATGAATATTCCTTCTATTATGCAACCAATCCCGTCAGAAATGCACAATGGTCAGCTGTACACGTATCTGAATCCTCCACAATTGTGTTGCTCTTTTGCATCTTTGATCATGTGCTCGCATGCGGTGTTGTTTTTTATTACTGCATGCGGTTGAAGTTAAGCTCTGGATCGACTGTCGCATATGTCGTCATTGCATTGATCGTCTCTTTATTATTGATTGATGGGCGCAATGCGATGGAGATGTGTTGTTCAGTTTCGTCTTGAGCCATGAATGCAAGCGGTGACTTGATTTCCCGCAAAACAGAATGGAAACACCCTTTTCTACCATCACAATGCTGTTAGTGGGTGTATTGGCGACAATTTATATTTCTTGCATTTCTTACCAATTTTCATACAATCGACGCAACTTTTCTCTCTTTTAGCCGCAATATCTAAATAAAGCAACATAAATAACTTGTATTTCTACAAGTTATCAGTTGTGATCGTCAAGCGATTTCGGTCATCGTGTAGAATTTGTGGTATAAGTGAATGCGGTCACTACACGATTGAGGTTACACGATAACGCATAATAGAGGGATCAACGCAAGGTTGGTGGAATGAACGCATCAATGCATATCTCGAGAAAATCAAAAGATGATGTTGACATTTCACCTACCACGCCGTTAGCAGCAAAGATTCAGAAAGGACTAATGCGCCACGAATGTCAGAATCAGAGCAGTCCATTAATGTTGTCGATCCAAGCTCTATATATAGAAGCCAATGAGCAGAAGTTGAAATCATCCAAGGTTTTCGACTGAGGTTCGCCTAGGGCAGATCCTTGTGATCTAAATAAACGCGTGAGTAAGAAGCTTGAGAGTTCTTCACCCCCTTCATCCATTCCGAGTGACGACAGAAGCCTTCACCGGAGCTAGATCTCGAGAGAGTCAGCTCCACCGCCCATTCATGGCACCACCAACAGCCTTGACACACATCTGCTGAAAGCAAGACATTGCTTCCAGCTGGTCGTTTCATTTTCTCTTCTTTTCTTATATTGTATTGTATTACATTTTGGGATTAAGGAATTAATACATTATGTGTTCAATGCATTTTTGTGTTTCCTTCGATTCCATCTCCATCTTCTCTACTTGGCATCCTTAACTTTCATTGCATCACTTAGTGAGATTGCTAGAGTATCGCATACTTAGTCATGTGGACTAGAGATATGAAGCATGTAGTAAACCACCGAGAGGTGTGCATTGCGTGAGTGTGTGAGAAAACCTTATTTGCTTAGTGTAAAGCTGTAGCAACGACTGTCTATAGATGGACGCAACACTTGTCTATGAGTAAAGTTAGCAACAACTAACTACCCGGGAGGGTAAATGGTTGGTCGCATTAAAAAATGTAAGCTATTGTTCACTAGAGATAGGAATAATCTTGCGTCAGCCAAGTTTATGTGGTTACCTTGTCTTGTGTATGCGCTCATCACACCTTTAGAGCTACTTGGGAGAGAATCTAAAGAAAGAACCTAAGACTCGAGAGAGCTAGGTTAGAAACGATGCTCGAGAGAGCTAGATTGGGTTTGCATAAGTAAGAATGTGGAACTTAGGAATAAGCTCCATTTTCTTTTACACAACATATGCACCCTACGGAGAGAACAATGGTTGCATCCAAGAAGTAGGATATGGTGGCGGTATGCAGTCATTTCGATCGTTTTGCATACACATCAGATACGTCCTAGATTTAGGCTTTTAGTGTGTGTAGCATGATCACATAGCTTACGTTGGCTGAGGTTGCCCTTGCAGTCACTCTTAAGGTTTACGATGAAGACATCTCCACATTTTATCTATTTTTCCATCCAATTACTTCCCGTCAAGAGTTGTCGTATTTCTACCTCTCATTCATATTCTCATTGCGTTGTCTGTTAGTTAGGAGTAGGAGTAGTGTTAGCATAAAAACCCCTTCATCATTCTTTTATTCAACCACCGCATATACATCACTGCATACATCTAGCTACAAGTCCCTGAGTTCGACCTCGGATCACCCGAGAAACTTGCGTTCGCGTTATACTTGGCGTGAGCGCAAGAAAACTTTGTGATAGAAGCGCATGGTCATCGCATACATTCGTTAATGCATATTGCAAGTCCAACGCATGACCACCGACGCATAATAATAAACGCGTACATTAAGAACATGCTTCTCATAATGCTTTCACTTAATTTTAGTAGTCAAGTAATTGATAATTAATTTTTCTTCATCAAGTTTTTAGGCATCGTACATTGGCAAGATGTTGATCGGGTACTCGATGCAGAATTCCAAGAGGGGTTACCCTTCAGATATGAAATTATTTTTTCTAAGGATCAATGTCCTAAGACACCTCGGGAGGTTGAGGAAATGAGACGGATTCCCTATGCTTCGGCTGTTGGAAGCCTCATGTATGCAATGTTATGTACTAGACTTGACATTTGCTATACAGTAAGGATTGTCAGTTGATATCAGTCCAATCCAGGATTAGATCACTAGACAACGGTCAAAATGATTCTTAAGTATCTTTGGCGAATGAGAGACTATATGCTCATGTATGGAGATAAGGATTTGATCCTTACAGGATATACAGACTGTCACACCTTGCCCCAGACCACCCTCTTAGCCTTGAGAAAGGCGTGACTGCAGCAGTTACCAACCCTTGGGCTGACACTTACTACCTAATAACTCTTGTGGAATAACTCTGATACCAAATATAAATCATATGCAACGGGACGTCTTTAGGCCCACAATTTATTAACTTAGAAACATAATATGTTTAGAGTCATTACAACACTAGATTTATAAGTCTCAAAACCCACAAACCCTAGTCCCTATATGAACAATAGTAACATGTGTACAATATTAACAGTAACCACCTAGCAAACGATTACAAGTCTTTTGGTCCTTTAGTGGCAGAGCAGACGTAGAGCTATCTTCAGAGGATTTGACCGCTACCTGTGGGGAGGAAAACAAAACATTTGAAAATGGGGTGAACTTATGCCCAGTGAGTGACCGAGAAAACATAGTAAATTCTCATGCATGATTTCAGTAATGAGTTTTTAACTGAAACATAAAATTTTACAGTACTTGTACTACAACATAAACATTTTCCAAGCATAAAACATCTAAAGTTGTTTTAATCATAAAACAGTAAAATCATTTCTCAATCCAACGTACCCTACTGTGGGTAAAGCAATCCCAACACCAATTACTAGTCCAGAGAGAACCCTTTTGCTCAATCTCTGACTCTATTCACCTGTGGCCACACTAAGTACCCTCACACATTAGGTACTTCTGCTCAGATACCTTCTCAATGTCCTTCAGTATCGGGCTACTAGGATACCTTCTCAAACGTCCTTCAGTAACCCGTTGGCTTGGTACCTTCTCAAATGTCCTTCAGTACCAATAGATACCTTCTCAAATGTCCTTTAGTATCTAGTTGGGTGGATACCTTCTCGAATGTCCTTCGGTATCACATTTTAGTAAAACTAGTCATAAAGGACTTTTCTCTTTAAAGCATGTAAAGTATAACACATATAAAATATGACTTTAAAGATGTTAATGTATGCTGGATCAAATCAACACATACAAATAGTTTTTCAACAATTTCTCACACATGCATGCGTTCAAAACATAATTCACAACTTGCTTGGAAATCACTTTATAAAACTAGTAGGCATGAGAATATTCTTGAAAACATGATTTCTATGACACGTTATAATCAAACAGTTTAAGCAAAATTTTTTAGTCAAAACATTTTAGCCACTCACCTTGATTTCTTAGGAGCTTTTCACTCTAGTGGCTCCTCGAGCTCCTTTTCACCCCTAGAATTCAGATTCAATTTACAGCTTAGATTACTCATAGTTCTGAACCTTATTTTGAAATACTTTCTTCTACAAACTTATTCTAAAATGTCTCAGGAAGCTTATCCTCAACTTTCAGCTCATAACCCCTCATGCTTTGTCCGGAATCACATAATCTTCAAGACTGGCCCAGACTGATCCGACAGTATGACCCTTCTGCCTTCTTTTCAATCTCCAGCCCGGTTCCTTTGAGTTGTTTCCTCCAGCAGCCCTAATCTGAAAACTAGACTTCCAGAGCTTTCAGATGGCTTTAGAATCACTCAAAACGCACAAGTATATTGGGAGATCTTCTCATCTCAAATTGATGCGTTCTCCTCAACCCTCACTGTCCAATGCGCTCTACTCTCCGATTTTGTGATTTGAGAATGAAGTCCCAAAGGCTCTATGTATAGGCGTCCAAATTTTCCCTGGTGTTTACACCACCTACTTGGCTGCATGGCCAAGTGTTTACTTCTACCCTCATCAATGCAGGCTTGCATCATCTTGGCCTAAGGTGTTTTCTCCATATGCGTCCACCACAATTCCTTAGGCCTTAAGAATTTCTCCCAAGAAGACACATGGTTTAGCTGAAATTTGCCCTTGTGACCTCACCCTCCATATGTGTTCAACTTAGGGTTTTCAACGCATAATCCATAATAACGCAGCCAAATTCAATGCATAGATGCTTGCCCGGCCGTTCGATGCATAGGCGAGGCCCTTCGACCGCGTGGGCGAGGCGTTCAAATGCAGCACCGGACGAGGTGTTGTTGCACACACAGGCTGCTCTCGCTCTCTCCACTCTTGCTAGTGTCGCTCTCTCCAATCTCCCTGGTGTCGCTCTCTCCAACCTTCTTGCTATAATCTCGCTCTCTCTAATCTTGCTGGTGTCGCTCTCTCCTACTTTCTTGCTCATAATCTCGTTGGTGTCGCTCTCTCCCACTTTCTTGCTCATAATCTCGCTCTCTCCCACTTTCTCGCTGGTCTTGCTCTCTCCAATCTCGCTCTCTCCCATTTTCTCTCAAATCTCGCTAATCTTGTTGTTAGCTACTATGAACATTGTTTGTCTCCGTGCAACTTCTACACGTTTTTTCCAGATTTTCCCCAAAATAATTTCCCATATTTTTCTCAATTCTTCAATCCTTTCTTCAGACATAACGCATTTCACATAACTTCTCTATATTTTAGCCAAATTTTTTCGGAATTTCCTAAACTCAATTTCCATATTTTCTCTTTTCAAATCCCCATTCCTTCTTCACCATTCCACAGTAACTTCCTCGTCAACCTATTTATTATACAAATTTCATTACAATTTTACCAATTAAAGCTCAACTTAAATTATTCAAGGAAAATCTATTTAACACTTAGAAATTTCCTTCCTTTTAACATAGGATTTAACTTTCACTTAGTTAATTCCTTTTATCACTTGCTTAAGTAAGAAAAATAGAAATCCGGGTTTCACATAGACTCTGACTTTCAGACTGATAGACAGGGTCAGTGTTCACTCTGAATGGAGAGGCTGTAGTTTGGAAAAGCATCAAGCAAGTATGCATCGCAGATTCCATTATGGAAGCCAAATACGTAGCCGCTTATGAAGCTGCTAAAGAGGCTAATTAGCTTAGGAAGTTCCTTACAGATTTGGAAGTTGTTCTAAATATGTCTTTGTCGTTCACTCTCTATTGTGATAACAGCGGGGCTGTGGCAAATTTTAAGGAACCTCGGAGTCACCCACGAGGCAAGCATATCGAACAGAAGTATCATTTGACCAGGGAGATTATGCATTGCGGTGATATGATAGTCACGAAGATCGCGTCGGAGAATAATATTGTTGATCCGTTTACAAAGGCTCTCACGGCTAAAGTGTTCGAGGGTCATCTGGAGAGTCTGGGTCCACAGGACATACGACACTTGTCTAGGGAAAGTGGGAGATGATACTGGGGTATAGAGTATGCCCTAGTTTATTGTATATCATACTATTTTTATTTATTGTACATTAGTCTCCCAAGGCATTAGGACAAGTGGGAGATTGTTGGAATTGGTATCCTAATTCTCCCGATGGTCTCGTACTTTGTAAACATTTTGTACACACATTGTTATTAATAAAATAAATGTTATTTTATATGCATTTACTCAAATCCATTAAACTAAGATACGTGGTTATTTCATGTAACTTAAGCATGTATGTGAGATGTACAAGTGGATCATGCCTTAAGTAATAACTTAAATGGTCTGTAGTATAAGGATAATGGAGGGATACCTTATCTTGGTGACACTACAATAACTTAAATTGTAGATGTTACAAGTGTTGTAAAGTGCTACAAATGGTATGATCCTGACCATTCATGTGGAGACATGCGAGCAGGGGTGTCCTATATAAAGAGTTTGTATAAGACCAGACCATGAGATGATTAGTCTTTTTATATAATGTCGTTGATAATTGAGACTTACATTTCAATAAAATGACCATAGGTGACATGACCTTAATCCTGAGTGAGTTGGAAACTCCTGCCTATGAGGGCGGTTCTTTGATTAGTATAGGTGAGAGTGGCGAGATTGCCAACTCAACAAGCCTACCTTTTTAAGGATTCGTTTGATTGGGGAGCTGGGAACTCAGCTACACAAGACAGAATTCACTCATTCCTCGAAGTAGGGGTAAATAGATAAATTGCTCCTTTAAGAGTTGATTTTGGGTCTTGAACATAGTGGCCATACCATCTCTTTAGAAGAGAGGACTCAGTCATAGTAGGACTATGACTTATTGTTCATTAGAGGAATCAGTGGTACTTAAGGAGTTAGATGTAACTACAGGGGAAAAACGGTAAATTGGCCCAGTTGTACTTACGATCGTTTTGTGAAGAGCCATCGCACTGTTGATTGGTTATATGGACACAAAAATATATCTATAGTGAGAAGAATGCAACTGTCGGTCTTTAGTGGAGTGACCAACAGTTAACGAATGGTGGATCTCGTGACTAAAGAGTTTAGTCAGTTATTCATATACTGTTGGAGCTTAAGCTACATGTCCATGAGGTTCCCTTGGTAGCTCAATGGGTTCAAGTTGAGAATCAGATTTTGATTAGTTTGAAATGTTCAAATTAAAAAGAGAAAATTCAATTATATGTGATATAATTGATGTGATGTATTAGATACATTAATTGGAGGAATTAATATAAATATTGATTTATATTAAGTACTATAAAATAGAAAAAGAACTATGGTTTATATGTTTCATATGATGAAATATTAAAACTATAGGTTATAAATATAATATGATAAGTTGGTTATCATATTTATTTATAATATATTAATTATATGATAATTAACTCTTTTTCTCTAATAACCGAATTGAGTGGGAGCTTATTGAAAGTTTTATGGTAACTGTGAGATAAAAAGAAAAATTGTTTTCCAAAATTAGTAGTTAATTCATTCGGGAAAAACTCATGGAAAAAGCTATCAAGTAAAAAGAGTTTTTACCAAGTGATCGCATTGAGAGTCTACACGATCGAGCTACGAGTTGACTATACGATAGTTACTCGTTGATCATTGTTACACGGTCAAGTAGTAAAGTCTATACAATAGGCTTCATGTTCTAAACGATCAAGTACATCGTCTACACGATAGACAGTCTTCATATCTCCCACTTACTCGATCGTATACCTCCTATCTTTCTCAATCCAAGATCATACAGAGCCCACAACTCCTAGATTCTCACACTGAGAATACCAAGGTTACCATTGTGGTGGTGTGCTAAATTCGTTTGTGGATCGAGTTGGACTCGATTGGGTTCGAAGAGCATCCAGTTGTTCGTGTTGTTGATTGTTCCATTTGTTGCATTCGAGTGCATCGTTAGATGCATTGGACGTTGATCGAAGGATACTTGAAGAAGAGTTCTTCAAAGGTACACATACTCTATCCCTTATATCTTCTAGTAGCATGTTGTAATTTCAATTTATGCATAATCTATTTGTTTCCGTTTAAGTTTGTAAAATGTTTGTGTTCATTCTGAATGGGATTTGGAACGATCCATTTCTGCTGCTCATAGAGAGCTCTGTTTAGATTTTCTTCATAGGGGTCTTTTAGTTTATTGGATTTATTTCTAAAATAAATCCAACAATTGGACTAAAACGCTGGTGGTAACATACATATGAATACATTCAGTTTTTTAGTTTTACAGAGAAATACAATAAACTGATATCACATACCCATGGGTTTTAAACTGATATCACATACCCATGGGTTTTTCTCCCACTTACCGTATGTTATACAACCCACAGTCCTAGTCTCACTAGGTGATCCTCAAACACTTTATTCGAATATTAGTATACAACAGACTTCTATTCAAAACAATATAGAGAATGCATCTTATTTCTACAACTTCTTGTATATTGTCACCAAGATCTGATGACTTGAGTTTCCACTAAACCCAAACTCTTTTGAGGAAGATGCATCTGATATGTCGAAACAACTTTTGTTACTGTGTCGAAACCTTAAAAAAAAAACTCTTTTGTTACCCCATTTTTTTTACATCTCTTTTGTTACAGAGAAATACAAAATTTGTTACCCCATTTCTTCAAGAGATGTCAAAAAGTCTGTGAAAAAGGAAAAAGAAAAAAAGGAAACCAAAAATAGAAACAAAAAGAAGAAGAAAAAAAAAGAGAGAGAAGAAAAAAAAACGAAAAAGAAAAAGGAAAGAAAAAAAAAAGAGAAAAGAAAAGAAAGAAAAGAGAGAAAAGAGAGAAAAGAAAAAAAAAAAAAAAGGTGAAAGGAAAAGAGAAGAAAAAGAGAAGAAAAAAAAAAACGGCGTTTCAGTCCAAATTGAAGTTCTTGATGGCGGAGTTACCTCCTCTTTTGTGACCGCAAAAAAATTGAAGTTTTTATCTAATTTACAAGGACGGCATCTCCAATCCTAATGAGATTTGAAATCAAATTAAATCAAGTAGGATATTTTTGTTCAAATAAAAGAATCTAATTAGATTTAGATTGGTTTATCTGATTTAAAAATGAAAAGATTTAAAGAAAACTCACATGGATTAGTTCGAAATCAAATGTAAGATCTATCCAAGTTAGTTTAAATTTCAAATATGTTTGGATATATATGTATTAAAATTTTAAATTCAAATCATTCAAATTCACGTTTTTATCCTTAGCTCGAGATAAATTAAAGATATGCGTCCAATTTACCTCAAATTATAAAAAAAAAATTGTTAACTATGTTCCAAAATCCTATCCCGTTCAAATTATTCCCATTGAGAATTTTGTCTTCAAATTAAATTGTGGATAAAACCTTAAATTAAAATTTGATCCTATTCCAAATTTTATCTCAAATTCAAACCATTCTAATTTTTTTCTCCATTTAAATCAAGCAAATCAAATTGATGATAAAATCTCAAATTTATCTTTAACCAAAATTTGATCATATTCCAAATTTTAGGTTAATTAGGTTTGTAAGGTTAATTTTTATTTTTATTAGTTAAAAGGGGTACTTTTCAACTTATTTAGGTAAATGGGGTTGTTTTTTTTTGTCCTTATCCGAATGCGTTTCTGCAAATGCATCTCTGCAAGAGACGCATGAAATATTTTATAATTATTTTTTTCTGTGCTTGAATGCGTCTCTTCAAGAGATGCATTCATTAAAATAATAAAAAAAATAAAAAAATTTCTCTTGAAGAGACGCATACATTAAAAAAAGAAGTTAAGAATGTGTTTCTTGAAGAGACGCATTCATAGATAATAATAAAAAAAAAATTAAGAATACATCTCTTCAAGAGACGCATACAGTTTGGTAAAATATATATATATTTTTATTTTTTTATTCTTTTAACATCCTTAAAAATCAATCCTTTCATTACTTATGTTTTTTTTTGCAGTTAATAATATTCCAATTGTTTAATTCTAAATCATTGTTACCTAAAATCAACTATCTCACTAATCTCGTCTTTTATTTGAATAGTAATATTACTAATTTTTTAACAATATAAACAATAATGTTACGTTGAGATTAAGAAATTTCTATGGTTGATTTGATATACTCAATATTAATTTTAATAGCATTCAATTAGTTTAATTTCAAATCATTATTTTTGTTTAAAGTTGTTAGAAACTTATGCAAAAATATAGATATTAACTTTCAACTATTGTAAATAATATTCAAAGTTCTTTAGGATGTGTTGTAGACTGCAAGTGCATTTTCGTGTTTGAATTTCATTAATAAATTTAATTATATGTACAATTTTCTTTATTCACGACTAGAAGAAGATCCTTTATTACGCTTAGATTGATCATGTTGAGTCACATAGTGTCCACGATCGTCACGACCTCTTACACTTGATGGTTAGTTTTCCTCTGTAAATTGTATACCCTCACCACGATGTCAGTATGTCACGTATTGATCATGGACATGTGAAGTTTGTCCTTCTTTCATACTTAGTGTACTGAGGGTTATTGGAAAAAATTCAAATGTTGAGGGAGAGGGCATCATGGAAGTATGTGTAAAATGATCGAGTGAGGTTGCTAGATATTCATTTCGAACATTAGGTCGAATAAGAACATCCTGATGTCTTGTTGGATCACCTTGTTCTTCCATTGGAACATCGCCATCGAAATATCGCACTTGATATATAGAGGTGAGGCTACGCAAGGCTCTTTTAGCAAATAATGTCAAATTTGGAAGCTTGGCTTGAAAAAGAATTGAATAACAAGTTAATGACTTTAAAATTTATTTTGGTATGCAATGAAGAAATAAAATCAAACAATCCTAGTAAACAATAAATTCATATCAACAAGTGATAGGATGCTTCTGCTTTCGTTATGTATCGCCTGCTTACAGTGGAATACCATTCAATATTCCTAGGCCCAGTATCTACATCGTTGTTAATAGGAGGTCCATTAATAACCAAACTTTGACGATTTCTCAAATTGAAATTTGAGGAGCCAAATATGCAATCCAGTATCGCTCATGCATGCCCCTTAGATCGTGTGAATGAAGTCGAGCGTATGTATTGCAAGGTTGAGAAATTTGTTGCAACATCCTAAATTGACGCATCACACAATCTGGGTGATGCCACTCCACAACGAAAAAGCATATGAGTGGACATCTGGATGTCCATATCTCATTACCATCAAGACAATATGGCAGCAATAGTTGAATGAGATGATTGTATGACTCCCAAATAATTTGCATGCATATGTGTCAAAATATGAATGAACCAGAAGATTGAAACGTTATCAATATATGATATATGAATTAATAAAATATTACCTAGTTAGCCATATGCTTATCCAGTATGTACCTATACTATAGTAGAACATGCGTTAGTGCTCTAATTACATAATAGTTGTCATTCCATCTACAACAATCACAAGTTGAATTTTAGCTATTAGTATTTCATAATGAACACAACAGTACTACGAGTGATCTGTCACCCAAGTTGTTCTCATATTGATGGAGTCGTCGAGGCACTAAAAGAGGAAATCGATCCCATGCCCAAATCTACAGCAATAGAAGTGAGCCTGCTATGTCTTTGCCATCTATAACTACACCATTGCATAATTGCCTATATAACCATACAAGGCATCTAGCCCCCCAACTGTGTGTCTCGGCAACATCAAAATCTACTAAGAGAGGAAGATACATTAGGTGCACTCTGCTGTTGGATTTGTCAAGAAATATCAATCCTCCAATCAACGTGAGAATATATGCTCAAGCATATGGTTGAGGTTCCTCTTCATCAGCATTATCCGGTAGATGGGTAAAGTTGTTGAATTGATCAGTTAACCATGGATGACTAAG
Source organism: Benincasa hispida (assembly GCF_027475165.1). Taxonomy (NCBI): domain Eukaryota; kingdom Viridiplantae; phylum Streptophyta; class Magnoliopsida; order Cucurbitales; family Cucurbitaceae; genus Benincasa; species Benincasa hispida. The sequence goes on from NC_143486.1 coordinate 1,273,537, forward strand.
ACCGACCTCCCTTAAGAACGACATCATTCGTGGTTACGCCTAAAAGAAGGGCACAAAGTTGTTCCCAGTCATACTTTAGTGACCCGATCAATGGTCTTCCATTAACCAGGAGTCCAAATTGGATAGCTACATCTTGAAGTGTAATTGTACACTCTCCATGCAACATGTGGAAAGTATGTGTCTCTTACCGCCATCGTTCCACTAATGTCGTTATCAGATGTCAGTTTAGTTGTATAAATTTGATACAAGAGACTCCATAGAATCCTACAGCTCATAGATAATTCAATATACGAGGGTCTGGGTCCTCTTACCTTCAAATAACAGCCTCTCGTCACTAACAATGTATAGCATCAATATGCTCGTCTTCCCAAATAGCTTCGGATCTATGACTACACTGTAAGTACAAAACTGAGTCGTTGTATGACCCTGTGGTAACATCCTCGTCCATCTGATCCCATAAAAACAATATTAACTTTAACTTAAATATTTACTAAAAATCAATGTGATTGTTGGGATTGGTGTCCTAATTCTCCCGGAGTCTCATTGTTTTGTAATGATACACATAGTTTGATGAATAAAATAAATGTTATTTCATTCTGGCATTTACTCATATCCAATAAACAAAGCTACTTGGTTATCTTATCTGAACTTAAGCATGTATATGTGATATACAAGTGGATCATGCCTTAAGTGATAACCTAAATAGGTGTGTAGTATAAAGATTAAGGTTGGATACCTAATCCTTGTGACATTATGGATATGACCCGCTTTGTAGAGGTTTGCAAGTGTTATAAACTACTACAGATGGTAGATCCTGACCTTCATGTGGAGACGTGCGAGCGGAGGTGTCCTATACAAAGAGTTTGTATAAGACCTGGACCATGAGATGACTAGACTCTGTATATAATGTTGTTGATACTAGAGACTTACATCTCACCTCAACGACCATAGGTGACACGACCTCTATCCTGAGTGTTTTGGGAACTTCTACCTTTGAGGGTGGTCCTTTAATTAGTATAGGTGAGAGTGGCCAGATTTCCAACTCAATATGCCTATCTTTTTGGGGACTTGTCTGACCTTGGAGCTGGGAACTCAATCCACAAGATGGAATTCAATCCTTTCCCGAAGCAGGGATAAGTAGAGAAATTGCTCCCTTAAGGGCTGATTCTGGGGCTTGAATATAATGGCCACAACTTCTCTTTGGAAGAGAAAACTCAGTCATATTAGAACTATGACTTATGTTCATTAGAGAGATCAGTGGTACTTAAGAAGTTAGATGTAACTACAGGGGCATAATGGTTATTGGCCGAGCTATACTCACGAGCGATCTGTGAAGGGTTATCGCATTGTTGATTGGTTAAGATGGACACATAATATATCTGTGGTAAGGAGAGTTCAGCTGTTGGTCTTTAGTGGAGCGTTTGGTAGTTAACGGATGGTGGATCCCGTGACTAAAGAGTTTAGCAGTTATTCACGTGTTGTTGGAGCTTTGAGCTCCAGGTTCATAAGGTTCTATTGGTAGCTCAATGGATTCAATTGAGGATCAGTTCTTGGTGTTGATTTGAAATGTTCAAATTGACAAGAGGTAACTCGATTATATATGATATGATCGGTATGATGTATGAGGTACATCTAGTGGAGGGTTAATGTAAATGAGATTTACATTAAGTGTAGTGGAATAGAAAAAGAACTATGGTTTATATGTTTCATGAGATGAAATATTAAAACTATAAGTTATAAATATAGTATGGTAAGTTGGTTATCATTTATATTTATAATAATATTAATTATTGGATAATTAAATCTTTTTCTCTAATAACCAATTGAGTGGGAGATTATTGGTGGTTTCATGGTAACTGTGAGATAAAAGGAAAATTGTTTTCCTAATTTTAATAGTATTGAAAAATTGAACTTGTGAATTCTCTCTTGGAAAAAGAATCTCACGGAAGTTGTCAAGTAAATTGGATTTACTAAGCAAGAGCTTGACAAAGGTAAACGATCGTGTAGTGTTTGTAGGCGACAGACACACAACTAAGCAATGAGCTAAACGATCGCTTAGCTTTTGCTTGACGATCGCTTAGCTTTTTCTAAATGATTGAGCATCGACCTATACGATAGGTTTTGTTTTCTCCTACTTGCTCAATCGCTTACACGATTGTTGATTGCTCCATCTGCTGCCTCAAACCAAGTTCACACAGAGCGCACCCTCTAGATTCTCACATCGAGAATACCAAGGTAGCCTTCTTGGTGATTGTTATACTCAACTCGACGTCGTCGAGGTTTTGTGGAGGTCGTTCGTGCTGTTGGGGTGTTCGTGACCAAGGCGATCGTTGAGTTCGAGTTTGCAGTGTTCGTGCTGCATTGTGATCATGTTGTTTGAGCGTTCGAGGTTACTGTGTTCGAGCGTTCGTGATCAAAGAGCGTGGAGACGAGTCTACAAATGTGTGTAGATTTCTTCTTGATCATTTATAGTTTCATGCTGTAATTTTTGTAATGAATGCATAACCATTTGTTTCTGTTTATGATTGTAATTTGTAATGTTCATACATGATTGTAATTTGGAATGATCTTTTCGCTGCTCATGGAAATCCTCGTGTTTGATTTTCTTCAGTGATTACAATCAATAAATACAATGACAATTAATAAGGAATACACCCTTCATTGTTACTAGTTACCAAAAAAGTTACAAGAACTAGTCAATAAATAAATAAGTAAAAGAAGTTATAATCGATAAGGACAATTACAAATAAATAACTAAGTCACATCGCAAGCTCGATTGGGAAAATTCTATCTATTATGCCCTTCTTGTCTGCAAATTGTGCAACATATCTTGTAATGTTCTCCCCAATCCATCTCGTTTTACATGCAAGAAGTACACGGTCTGTCAACTTTTCTAACTCATGATTCGTCCGAATAAATAGTGGGGAAGTTAGAATCATGCTAACATTTTTTATCGGGGATGGGCTCGAATTGGGGTGAATAACATGCCAGATAAGTGGGAATTTTGTAATAATCTTCAATGTAGTAAAAGTAGTCTAACCCAATGGTTTTACACACAGTCATAGCGTGAGAACAGGGGATTCTATAACACTACCAATTATTGCATGTGCATGTTCTTTCACTTAATTTTATTCAGTGTGTGGTTCCACCCTTTAGTGTTATTGGGTTGATTGAGGTGGTGACGTCACACAACCCTGTTCGATGGTCAAATATGTTAACAGAATATTTAGTTGCACGTTTTTCCCAACACGTTATTTTCTTTACCGCATACCTATGACAAATACGACAATTACTTAGAATACCTCTACAGTTAGTATAAAAACGTGGGTAACTAAGAGGTGAATAATTTACCTTGTGAAACACTCTCCCAATTCAAGAGCAGTCTCTATTTCTACACGACGAGCAGAGAAATAAGTAATAGCTCGATAGAATGTTGCTTGGGCTAGTGCAATGATGGGTAGCTTTCTGGCTCCTTTTAGAACAACGTTTGTACTTTCGGCTACATTCATGGTTAGCCATCCATAACGATGACCACCATCATGTGACTGTGTCCACTGCTTAGGATCTATGGAAGCAAAATATCGTAAGCAATTAGGGTTTTCTATTTGAAGTTCAGCCATACAGTCATTAAACTTTTGAACTTGAAATTTTGATCCTGTACTATACACCAAACTCTTCAATAGACTATTTTTATACTTGTCGTTAAAATTATCGCCACATGTCGCAAGCAGAATCTGTGGTGTACTTCTACCCAACCGTTGTTAGGGTTTCTGACGGCGGATATAATGCCTTTGTGTCTATCTGAAATTAGACACATTCCCTCCTTTCCATGCACCACATGATCCCATAAATTTCTCAAAAACTAGCTCCATGAATCAGCACTTTCCTCCGATACAATAGCGTATGCAATTGGATAGACGTGACCATTTGCATCGACTGAGGTAGCTATTAATAATGTTCCTTCATACTTTCCATACAAATGGGTTACATTAATTTGAAGTGGCAGCCTGCAATGCTTGAAACCCTCAATAACAGGTTCAAACGACCAAAACGCGCTATTGAACATGACAATCCTTTCATCACTACCAACCTAGTGTCAGACCCCATATTACTGTCTTCCTCCATTGTCGAATCGGGTACAATGTTCATGTCGTTCAGGTCTATCTCAGTAAATGTTTTGGGGACTTCATGAACGCCATAAAATTGACCAGGTAGTTGATCTAGATTGATATCATCATCGTCTATTTCAACTTCTTCGTCGTTTGTGGTTATAGTTGGATCACAATGCTCATCCTCTACATTAAGACTTTTCAACTCAATAGTAGTTTCAACTTCTTCTCTCGTTGAGGTTGGACTTGGGACACTGGGTTGGGATATATACAGTTCAACTCTATTTGGAGGCTATGGAGCATTACTCATCATGAACCGTACATATTACCTCTACCCCATCATCTCTATTTATGGATAATGCATCACATAATCCATCAATTAATGTGTTGAAGTCAACTTGACGATACATGTTTATACGAAGAGATGGTTGTCAATCATATTCTATCTCATTTGGCCCATTAACAATGTTTCCATGCATATAACATAAAAATTTCACAACATCCATTGTAGTTTGGCCAATGCAATATGATATTTATCATAATATATGTAAGTATATATAAGGCCAACTATATTAAAAAAAAAATTACACTCAAAATGAAATTTTAATTTGACCATTTAAAACATTTAATAGGTTTTCGTTTTTTTCGTTTAATTAGGCCAACTATATTAAAAAAATATTTAACTTTTTTGTTGTATTTGTTTCAAACAATTGGTTGAAAATGAAAAGTAATAATATAAAAAATAAGTACAAAACCATAATAAACAAATAAGTACAAAATCATGATAAATAAGTATGTATTATTCCTATTTTTATAAAGGAATGTTTTTTTTTTTTAAATAATATCCACCTTCACATAAAATAATAATAAAAAATGGGTACAAAATCATGATAATTAAGTATGTGGTATTCCTATTTTTATAAATGAATGTTTTTTAAAAAATAAAGGAATGTTTTTTTAAAAAATAATATCCACCTTCAAACAAAATAATAATAAAAAAAATAGTTACAAAATCATGATAAATATTGTTACTAAAGACATGCATCATCATTTGACCATAAATCAATGATAAATATTCTTTTATATTGACATGAATCCTTGTTTTTTAATTATCATTAAGTTTACAATATTAAGATGAATAATCCAAAATAAATTGACTGGATAAACGGTAAACATAACAACAACAATAATATTAACATTAACATTCAAACATTCAATATTCAATAATCAATACATCATTCTAAATAATAGTAAATAACTATATACATAACCTTTGAGTGACTTTGTAGAGTTTTTCTCAAAAATAATAGAGACACTGTAAACAAAATAAAAAAAAATCAATACAAAATTGTGGACATTTTACATTTTTGTTCCATTTGAGAAATAAAACGTCCAATTAACTGACTATAAAATAAATTCTCTAACTAAACCACTATAAAAGAATTCTCCAATTAATCCATTATAAAATAAAATGTCAATGTTTCTCCAATTAATTCACTATAAAATATCCACTATAAAAATTTTTTAACATAAAAATATACACCAATACCACTATTAATTTTATATTCTTATATAAATACCTCTTTGTAGATTTCATTTTCTTTCTTTAATTATTTTTATAAAAAAAGGTATATCACTAGTTTTAATGTCTTTTTTTCTTTTCTTCACAAAATAAAGTAATATCACTATTTTTTCCATTAGAAACATATTTTTAGTTTTACATTTAAAACTACTAATAAATTTTAAAATTTTAGCAAAATGAAAAAAGATGTTTGATTATGCTCCTAATTGCAAACCTTTTTCTTTTACGTGTGATAGATATAGATACATATTTGATGTGAGTGATAGATTTTTAGATAACATTCGATTTTTTTCTTTAAACGTGAGTTAAAAGATAAACTTTGATCTTTAAAAATTTGAGTTAGATTATTTTTACTAAAAGTAAGGAGAAAATATGATTTTCTTTTATTGTAAAAAAATCTCTAATTTTATATGTGATACTAAAAGATATGGAAAATGTGATTTTTATTATTTTTTTCTGTTACGTATGATGCTAAAAAATAAGAGATTTAAAAGTGCCTTTTTGTCTAATTATTTGTTGAATGCGCCTTTCAAAGCTAAACATTTCAATATGGACAAAAATAATAACCTATTTATCTAAATAGTTTTAAAAGTGTCTTTTTGTCTAATTATCTTTGTAAAGTACATTATTTTTCCAATTAACCTGTTAATACATTTTATTTTGAATTTATTAGGTCATTGATTTAGTGAATTTTCTAAAAAACCTAGGATCATTTAGAAGTCTAATAACCTATTTTTAATAGTTAACCCGAACATATATAACACAATGTTAATCACATGTAATTTTTCCTCATGAAAAACTATGAAATTAAACCAATATAACTCTAATTTTACATGTGATGCTAAAAGATATGAAAAATATGAGTTTTATTATTTTTTTTCTCTTACGTATGATGCTAAAAAATAAGAGAAAAAGAATTTATTAATGATTTCAAATGTAAAATTTTGTTGAAAGCGTCTTTTAAAGCTAAGCATTTCAATATGGACAAAAATCTATTTATCTAAATAGTTTTAAAAGTGCCTTTTTGTCTCATTATCTTTGTAAAGTACCTTATTTTTCCAATTAACCCGTTAGTATATTTGATTTTGAATTTATTAGGTCATTGACATGGTGAATTTTTTAGAAAATCTAGAATCATTTAGAAGTCTAATAACCTATTTTTAATAGTTAACCCGAATATATATAACACAATGTTAATCACTTGTAATTCTCCCTTATGAAAAACTATGAAATTAAACCAATATAAAAATATTATGAGAATCAATACAAAAGAAATTAACCCACTATAAAAAAAATATACTAACTTATTAAAAGAAAAATATTGCACCTTACCAAAAAAAAAAAAAAAAAACTTTGAATGATGGGAACTTTTCTTCAATATAATATCCATTGTAAACAAAATAAACATTAAAAAAAATTAGTAAAGATTATCAAAAACTTAATTTTTTGTTAAATAATAAAAATATATCAACTTACCAAATAAAATATTGCACTAAAACAAATTAATAATATGAAGGTAAAAATTGCGATGACCGTTAAATTGGAAATGGGAAGAAAATATGGGGAGAAAGTATGAAGATGAAATATTGATTCTTGAGTGTTTGAAAATAAGATGATCGGTGTTTGAAGATAAAGGAAGAAGGTGAAGAAATGAAGGGAAGAAGATAGGATTTGGGTATTTATTGTTTGTAAAGGAAGACGATGAAGAAATGAATGTTTGTGTAGGGATTTAAAGTTGGAATTGAAGGGGAAAGAAGACAAAAAAGAAATAAAGGGTGGAATGGTCGACGAGGCGGTCAGGATCATCTGACCCGTCTGAATGCGTCTATTCAATAGACGCATTCAAACTACTTGACAACTCCACACTCCACTTTTCTGACCTACTGAATGCATTTGTTCAACAGATGCATTTAGACATTCCATTTTGTTTAATGATTTGGAAAAAAAATAATAAAATATTCTAAAATACGTCCCTTCAAGAGACGCATTCGGATAAGGACAAAAAAACAATCTCATTTACCTAAATAAGTTGAAAAGTACCCCTTCTACTTAATTAAAATAAAAATAAACCCTACAAATGATTAACCCCCAAATTTTATCTCCAATTTAAATTATTTAATTTTGACTCTTTATCTTCAAGTCAAATAAATTGTGAGTACAACCTCCAAATTCATCAAAAATTAAAATTTGGTCATATTCCAAATTTCACACTAAATTCAAATTCTTAGGCTTTTATCTCCAAATTGAATTAAATTGGTATAAAACTTGAAATTTTTCTCAAATTAAAATTTTGGTCATATTCCAGATTTCACATTAATTTTCAAATTTTAAGTTTTTACCTCCAAATCAAATTGAATTGAGGGTAAAACTTGAAATTTCTCTTAAATTAAAAATTTGACTATATTCTAAATTTTATATTAAATTCAAAATTTTAAGCTTTTACCTCAAAATCAAATTAAATTGGAGATAAAACTTGAAATTTCTCTTAAATTAAAAAACTTTGATCATATTCCAAAATTTACCCAAATTCAAATCTAAAAAACTAGACTATTATCCTCTAGACAACTTAAATTGTGGATAGAACCTTAAATTTCTCTGAAACTAAAGTTTGGCCATGTTTCAGACTTTATCCCAAATTTTAATTAAACTTATGAACCAAATTCATAGTTTGATTACTTTGATACGAGCCAAAATCAAGAGAAAATGACTTATATTGTGATTCTAACTTTATCTTTTTCGAGATTCACCCACCCATATACGTGCATAAATCTCAAAAAGGGACATTTGTTAAATATAAAATTTTGGATCAATCACAAATGTCACATTATTTCTCGAATTAATGGTGAAATTATAAATAATCGAATTTGGGACTAATTAAAAGTTGACATGTGTTCCAAATTAAAATTGAAGACAGAAATTGACAAATTGCAATGATGTCACGTGTTTTCATCATGATTTAATTAGTCCAATTTATATTATAATTTAGGCTAATGTTCAATTGAGTAGAAAAATAGGCTTAACTTGGCCCAAATGACAAATTAGACCCAAATCCAATTAATTAGGCCCAGGGGCAGGTGCATATACCAACCAAGCCCAAGCCCACAACGGCCGAGCTATAAATAGAGGAGTTTTGTAGGAGATCATAAATTTTATATTCCAAAGAGTTAGAGAGAATTTTGTACAATCAGAAGGACTGAGTCACTCCTTAAAGCTCAAGTCTCACTCAAACTACAAGAATATTAATGCACTCTGCTTCCATACATCAAGCATACGCATTCAACTGGGACAGAATCAAAGGATCTGTATCAAACCTACATCAATACAAGTTCAACTTCACGAAACATGTTTCTCCGAAGACTATCACCAAAAGACACAAAGACACAACAAAAACTAACCTCGATTTGATACCTAAACCAAACTTTGGTATTTTTGGCTCCCTAATAAATTTAATGCTTTAATTCTCTGAGCCAAATAGTTGGTTGGAATTAGACCCATCCTTCACGCTTTTCTTAAACTTTACTTCATTTTAAAAATATCATTTTGGACCTACTTTTAAATATTCAATTTTAATCTTTTAAAATAGGGTTGACTAGATAAATAGCAAAATTTAAGTTTTCATTTGGATAAATAGAAAAACTTTTTAAAATTGTAAAAATAGCAAAGAGAATATAAAATTAAAAATAATGATTAACAATTGTCAAAACTACCCCCAATGGACTTCTCAAGGTCTGAGGGTTTCAAAACTATTTGAAAATAATAAATACACTCTACCTACACCTATCACACACTACACATGCATTCAGACAAAGAATTTAATCCACCATTACACCTCACACGGTAATCAATGAATTTAAACCATAACCCTAACCAAACATTTATTCCCTAAAAATCGTTGAATGCAAGAAGAAAGTGTGGGGTTCTCGACAACTTAAAAAATCGTTCAAAGATCGTTCGACGAAAGAAAGACCTTCACTTAAAAAATCGTTCAAGAGAAGAAATACTTTCTCGACACCTTCAAGCGCTTGACCTTCGACATTGAAGCTCCTTCTCGATAGCTTCAAGTTGCAGCTTCAAGGGACTTTTGCACGACATCGAATATTTCTCTATGGTATTGAATCTAAACACTTGCTTCTAGTCCTTTTAAGTGCTTCCTTTAAGGTCCTTACTGATTGCAATCTGCTTAAATTTTCTACAATGCATTCTACTTAAGTCTGGAATCTACTTACATTTTCTGCAATGCAATCTGCTTGAGTCTGGAATTTGCTTAAATTTTCTAATTTTGTACAGAATTGCGATTCCCAAACTTTCTTCTAATCCATGCATTGCAATCTGGTTTAACTCTTGTTTGCACATTGAAGAGATGAAAAAAGTGCTGAACGAATATATAATATATAAATATTCCATTATTTTTTCAAAAATAAACAAAGATTTAATATTGGTTTTTTAGATATCAGAACGTGGTTTTATTGTTAAATATTTAGATTCAAATCTTTTGGGATATAAAATAACGCCTTTTTTTTAGGACTTGAAAACAAAAACGATTAATGAAAATGATATAAAATCTCGCCCTTTGATTGTTTGTATAAAAATGATAAGTCTACGATTAATTAAACATTACAATTTATGAAAAAAGCAAAAGTTGAAGGAAGAAGCAGAGTCAACGAAAGATTAAGAGCAGTTGGAATAACTTGTGAAAAAAACAAATAGCCAAAAGGCCAATAATTCTCAACAACGACAACGAGGTATGTTTTTTATTTTTATTTTAATGTACTTGTAAACATCAAATTTTGATCATGTATGTAAAACAGGAAAAAAATAAAGATAATGGTAGGGGGATCAGACATAAAACGTACAACTCCAATAACTAGCAATAAACGAAAGCGGGATGCTTCTACACTAGAGGTCAAAGTTCAAGCAAACAAACCAAGGATAAAGAGCAAGGTCAAGATTATTTGATTCAACAAGAAATGTTAAGGGTTGAAGTTCTTATAGATCTAAATTGCGGTGCAGGCTGTGAAAAAAAAAAGACAGAACCAAATAAGAAAGGAGAAGAAGAAGAGCAACATGAACTACATGAGGGAAAGATATGATAATGTAAATTTTATGAAATCATCTATTAATTAAAGTTTATTTGTTAAAGTATATACTTAATTGATAGCTTGTAGAAATACAAGCTATTGTAGCATTTTACTTAGAATTATGAGTGTTGATGAGCAGAACATGCACCAAAAATCCTCGCTAACCCTATATCATGCGTTATTTTGCGTCAAAATGTTTATTTTGTAGTTGTCGTAGGAGTTGATCACATGATTTGATCCCAAACCATCACAAAGTTAATCGCATGCGGATCTTAATGAAGACAAGTTGGTCGCATGAAATGCCGCAACTACAGTGATAACCATGATAGGAGGATGATTGCAAAGTGGGTGAAATGTGTTGATACTTCAAAAGAAAAAAAAATCATGAATGTATACCTCGGGAGTATCAAAGAGATAAGATCACGATGACATTTCACCTACTGCGATAGGAATGGCAGTGATTCAGAGTGAGATTACCAAAGCCGTCGGCATTTGAGCTCTATGGATAGAGCCTTGAAGCCCAAATTCAAAACATCCAGGACTTCTACCTTAGGTAGATTCTTGTGATCACATATGAAAGCATGAGCAAGAAAGTCTTTCAGAGTTCTTCACTTCCACAACTTCCTCCGATTGACGACTGGAGCTTCGATAGAGATAGATCTCGAGAGAGACTACTCCACCACCCATCCAATGCACCACCGGTAGCCTTGACACATATATGATGGAAGCAAGAGATTGCCTATATCTAGCCATTCATCTCTATTCTCACCTCTATATTGTATTACATTTTGGCTTAAGACATTAATACATTTTGTAATCAATGCATCACTTTAATTCCTTCAACATCATTTTCATCATCTTTTTTTACTTTATCATCCTTCTCTTTCACCAGTGAGTTAACTACAGATTGCAAGAGTTATCGCATACTCAATCATATGGCATAAAGATATGACGCATGTAGTAAATCATCGAGAGGTATGCGTTGTGCGGGTATAGTGAGTCGATCTTGTTTTCTTAGTGCGAGGCTATTGCAATGCTTGTCTATGAGCAGAGTAACTATAACCAACCGCCTGAGAGGGTAAGTAGTGGAACTCACTAAGCAAAGTAAGCAGCGTTCCTAGAGATAGGAATAACCTTGTGCTTAACACAATCATGCGTTATAGAGATATAAGCATGTAGCTGACCACCGAGTGGTGTACGATGCGTTAATGTTGGCAAGATGGGATTACCCTTGCGACCAAACTTAAGGACTTCATGATATCTCCTCCATAACTCTACTTCTCTATGCATCTTATTACGTGTTAACAGTTGAAGCATCTCTATCGATTCTCATAGTCAAACTTTAATTGTTCAGTCTGTTTAGCTAGGAGTAGGAGTAGCACATAGTAATCAACTTCTTTCTTTTTATTTTCATTCTCCGCCTCAAACGCATTACTTTCAATCATCTTTTAGTTATAAGTCCCCGTGTTCGACCTCGGATCATCCCGAGAAACTTGTGATTTCGTTATACTTGGCGAGAGAGAAAGAAAACTTGTGACATAAATGCATGATCATCGTATACAAGATTAACGCATACTGTATATTCATCAGATTATTTCATGATCAACGCATGACCATTAATGCATATCCATTAACGCAAAATCAAATTAAAAGTTTCTTCACAGTAATAATATAATTACTAAATAAAGAAACAAGATGAAAAAAATAGTAATGAGTATGAAGAGGAAGCAGAGAACCTTGAAGGGACACGTGAAAACGTGCAAGATGAAAGCAAAGACAATGAAGAAGAAAAGTCACAAATTCATGGGGAAACAACACTATCAGAAAAAAAAGATCATCCAGTGGACAGTCAGGCAAGAGGATGGAAACAAAGAAAGGAAAAAAGGTAATCATCTATGGAATGGATATATGTGAGGTATTGTTACTTAAATATTTACTATAGTTGTAAATACTAGGTAATAACTAGGTCAAATAAAGGAAAAGGCAAAGTAACAACATGCCAAAAGGAAAAAACAATCGAAATGATAGATACACGTGAGGTTTTTTACTTAAATACCATGTAAATATATTTACTATTAGCATATTATTAAGCTTGTGTTTATGGTTTATTTCAAATGTGTTAGGACTGTTTGTATCTGATGGATAGTGCAAGGAGAAATGAAGCACTGAAAATAAACTTGCAAACAAAGACTTCATGAGGAGTTGCCACAAAGGTTTAAAGAAACTAATTTTGGACATTCCTTAATTTTTCCATTACAAATCAATCTTCCCGATTGTTTTACACCTAATACAAAGACAATGTAAACCAAAGTCATCATCCCAATTGAATTCTTCATAGGGGGTTGAGTACTGAAATTTGATTTGAGAGAGTTTGCATTGATAATTGGTCTAAATTGTGGTGAATTACCAATAATTAATAAAAGTGGGATAAAAGGAGAAGGTAATATAAAAATGTACTTTGAGGAATTGTGACTAATGTTAACAAGGCAAGATGTGAAAGTGACGGGATAAAAATGGCGAAGTTGTATTTCTTGGAAAGTTTTCTTCTCCCATAACAAGATTCAATGAATGTGAATATAAACCACATCATAATGGTCGATGACGATGACCTCTTTTACAACTACCCATGGGGAAGGGTTGCTTTTAATTTAATTGTTGATGTTATGCATAGAGCAATACACATCAAATGTAAATCAGGAATATCAATGGGGGGATTTATATTCCCAATCTTAGCATGGGCATACGAGGTCATGCCCACCTTGAGCTCGTCACAAAATTTCTTTACCAGGAAGGTTTCTAACAATGTTCAAAGGATAGTAAATTAGGCTGCAGACAACCAACCCAAATAGAAGGATCTCAAGCGAAAAGTATTTGATTCAAAAGTGGTATAAATATCTATACAAACAAAACAGACATAGAGTCTTAAATTCTAAACTATAAACTAACATCTTATTTCCTTGTTTACTTGATAGCTTGAAATTTGTCCATACTTGCAACCCCACAGGAAATGACTATGTCATATTTTGCTCCATTCATCGAGGAGGAAAAAAGGGTGCTACAAGAGGTCGAAGAAGAAATGAGAAGTTATAGGCCAAGAGAGAGTGGTTGAACTATCCTTGAATAGAAAGCTCAGTTTATCATCTGACAAAGATGAAATGGAACAAAGGCTTGAAGGAATAGAGAAAATACAACATTTAATGAACACAAGGATGGATGAAAACTTTGATGCCATGAAGATTAATCAGTAAATCTTGACGAAGAAGATAGATTACTCGGTGGAATCATTAAACAAAATGATTTGACTATATGAAGACTACACAAGCTGTTCAATCACACGCATTGACAAGCAATCTGTTTATGGTATGTAAACTAACTACACTATATTTATTGTATTTCTTAGTACAAACCTATTATGAATATAGAAGAAGACTACATCCCAGTTCGAAAAGGAACTAGATGGTATTGAGAAAGAACAAGAAGAAAAAGAAGAAGCGAAAGAGTTGGTTGATGCTTCTGATGCTCCCACAATAGTTCGAAGAAAAGATGACGACGAGGACAAAGAAGGCTAAGGAAACAAGGATCATGGATTGAAAATACCATGAGCAGTATGAAGCATGCCATGGAGATAAAAACAAGGAATTTAAAGAAAAAGGAAGTAAAGAACCAGAGGTCAAGGTGAGTTGATATAAGCGTGTTGTAGATTATATCTTTTAACGATACATGTAAATTGACTAGCAAAATTGATTGAGATAGGACAATCAAGATGCTGTTGAAGAAATCAACGAAGTGATTCGATCAATTGATGAACAAGAGATTTACAAGAAGCTGAAGATGTCAACCAAGCAAAAGACAACAATATTGGTATGTTTATTTAAAACTATACAAAAATTAATTATTATTTTCTAACTCCATATTAAATAAATTATTTGGACTTTTTGACATGTTAACAGAATCACACTCCTAAAACTTCAACAACTAAGATTATTGAAAAGGTACAACCATTGTGGTGCACGGGTCAACCCCAACAACAAGAAAAGCAAGAGGTATAATACTTCAACTAATATGGATCTTGAACTTATAATGTGTATTGATACATATCTATAACAAATGTTGTTTATTAAATAACTAATAAAAGGTCAAAAGGAAGTTGGACATGACTGATAAATTGTACAACATTAGTGAAAATAACCTTCCTACAAGGATCATACTCAAACATGTAAGAACAACTGATCTTGTATGTTTGATCACTATTATAATTTGTCAAGTCCTAACAACAAATAATTGGTCATTAAATGTTGTTAGTTAAACGTAACTAAGCAAGAGTTGATCATGATGGCTAACCAAGAGGAGGAAAGAAAATCAAGGCAACATGAACTAAAAAGGAAAATCCCAAATGTGAATTATGTGAATCCACTAATAACAGGCATATGGATAGATGCAGAAGAGGGATAATACAAAAACCTTAAACCACAGATGAAAATACCCCCGGATGGCCCATCATTTGACTTGCACCTAAGCCAAGCCTGATCTTGCAATGAATGAACCAAGTGATTTTGACTTTTTATGTCATTCCCATTTTAGATTTTGAAAGTAGATTACATTTAGATTTTTTGCAGCTATTTGGGCGAATTTTATAATCTTGTTTTGGTATATGTTTCAAACTTTAGAAATTTTTAGTAGAATTGGTTCTTGTATTGAATGAAGTGAATGATTTGGATATATTGATATAGTTTCTATTTTGGTATACAGTTTAACTATTTTGGATTTTGAAAATATAATAGATTTGGATTTGATGCAGCTGTTTTGTATGAGTTTGTTCTGGCCAACCCTATACTAAATAACATCAATAAAATGGGCTTGTCTCAATCATCCAAAGGGCATATAAATAAATTATTTGTAATTTTAGGTGAATTGAACTTTTCACATTGTATATACATAAAGTTTAATAACAACAAACCTACTGTAATTATAAAGCGTGCAGCTCAATTTTCAATCTTTAATAACATAAATGAACAATGAATGTATCAAGTGATTTGAAATTGTTATATCATTACTATTTTGGTATACGATTTAAACATTTATGATTGATTTCACAAACACACTGTAATTCTAAAACGTTTACCTTAATTTCCCATTATGAAAAATACAAATGACTGAATAACTAACATAAATTAGTAATATTTGACTTTCAATTCCATATACAATAATTGTTATATCATTACTGTTTTTGTATACAATTTGAATATTTTGGATTGATTTCACAAACACACTATAATTCTAAAACTTTTAGCACAATTTCCCATTATGAATAATACAAATGACTGAACAACCAACATAAATTAGTAATATTAAACTTTCAATTCCATATAGAATCATTGTTATATTACTACTATTTTGGAATACAATTTGAATATTTTGGATTTATTTCACAAACATACTGTAAGTTTAAAATATTTAGCTCGATTATGCTCATTCTGAATAATACAAATGACTGAACTACCAATATAAATTAGGTTTAAGGATTACAAATGACTGAACTACCAACATAAAAGTAAGATAAACCACAATATCAATGCAAATAACAATTCCTTTCATAAACACCATTAAGTTTGAACATTAAAGAACTATTTGAAGAGGGAAACAAACTGCAAAGTAAATAAAAACATTACTAAAAAATATAACACTATAAGTGCACATTGTCATATGGGATCCTTGCAAGACCTACAATTATGACCCCTTTTACCGCACCGACTATAGCGGATTGACTATTGTCACTTAAGGCTAATCGAATAATGTTCTATGCATACGATGACAATTCAGAATGCTGGAAACTTCAATGATTACGACGTTTGTAAAACCATTTTTGAACCAAACTGCGGATAGATTCAAAGATACTAGTAACGGGTAATTCACGTGCTTCCTTTAAAGTTGAATTCGTGTATTCAGATATATTAGTTGTCATCAAGGAATATCTTTTCCTCCGACAAAATGCCCTAGCCCATTTGGATTTTCCAACATCCTCTAATTCAAGCCTAATGAACGGAGCAACTTCATCCACCTGCCTCATGTAATACTCAAATTCACCAATTGTATATGCTCTTGCACACATATGGAAAGTGTCTTTAATTGGACATGACTTATGGTTCTTAACAAGGTTCTTATACAAATGAAATCCACACAACCCGTGTTCAGCAAAATCATAGACAGAACTAACACCCTTGGTTATACTTTTATGACCATCTGACACAATAACATGGTCATTAGAGTCCCCAAAAACAGCTTTAAGATTACGAAAAAATCAAGACCATGATGCATCATTCTCATAATCGATAATGGAAAATGCAAGAGGTACAATCTGCAAATTACCATCAAGTGTGCAAGCAAATAATAATGACCCCAAAAAATTGTTCTTTAGACTAGCACCATCAACTTACATAATAGGAAAAAAAAACTTTCATACATATGCAGAAGCATCAAGGGCCATAAAATAATACTTAAACCTACATTCATCATCAGATTCTTGTGTTGTATATGTTCATGTAAGAAATAAATTTAGATTGATTATACAAGACAAAATAGACTGTATATGATTGCTTAAACTAAATATAGAAAAGAAAAAATATCAGGATTGTTTCAATAACGCAGCTGAAAATGTTGACACAATATGGCATATGAGGACTCAGGAGTCCCCATGAGGGAATTGAGGGCAATCTCACGACCTCTAAAAGTTTTATCATAACTTATATTTACACCATGTTGTCTTCTCATATAGCTTACAATATCACACGGTCGGTATGGGACTTTGTCATTCATTTTAAAAAATGACTTGTACACTCAGCAACAATCCAAGATGTTGCTTGCCGATGTCCATCTTTAATATTGTCAATAGAACATTTATGGATATCGATGTATTTCCGAACCATCCACACACCACCCTCTCTATACACAGATGCATGTAGATACCACCCACAAGACATATCCTTACAACAAATTTCAAATGAAGTTTTGTTTGACCTAGTAGTAGTAAGTTTAAAACTGTTTCTAAGAGCAAGCAAATAAACTACTTTCTTCAATATAGACTTGCTACTAAAAAGTAAACCTACTCAAGTGGGAATACCAAATTGAAAGGAATCAAAATCTTGGAAATCAACAATTTCAGTATTGCCCTCAGGAGGTTGGGAAGAAAATCAATGTTTGTCGATTCATTATTCAAATACAGTGTATTTCTAGTGTTTGAGGCAATAGATGAGACATGATTAACCACTACACATAAATCAATTTGGGGGGAATCTGATAACTCCTGACATCAACTACAAAATATTTTTATCTTCGACAATGCTAACAAGATTTGAATTGACATAACCAATTCAGTACATTGTCAAACGAGATATAGTTAACTCACTGGAGGGGAAAAGTTTACCTTGGATATATTCCACAAATTTTTGAAACGATGAATTTGATAGAATATGCCCTTCAAAATTTCGAAAATCATGGTAGTAAGAATTCTCATCCCATCAACCATAAATAAGAGTCTAATTCATTGTAAAGCCATAGCAAAATCAGTAACTTATTAAAGAAACCAAGAAAACCTAAATCGACAAAACCTTTATGTGAGTAACAAAAGTTATGACAATATATGGAGCAACAATTTAACTAATTCTTGTGCAATCAATGCATGACCATTTTTTTAGGAAGTGATATTTCTTTTTTCCATATCGTTAAAATAATAGCAAAAATAAAATATACAACCAATTTATTGAGATTGTGAGAAATATACAGCTAATTTGTTAAGAATATATGTATAAATTATGAAAAACAACATAAAGATTGAAATAAAATTGAATACGTATAAACCATTCAAATATTTGAATAAAATATATGGATAAAAGAAATTTTAATAATATATGGATATTTCAAATATAAATTTGGTAGAAAAATTCGGATATTTAATTAAGGTGAGATAACTTAGAAAAGTCGTTAAACAGAATCTAAAATAATAATAAAATATAGAGATTATGTTAATTACATGACCAAAATTAGAAGGACAGTTGTCCTTGACAAATATTAGCAGGTACCATGTATATATAACTTCACTCTATTTTCTATTCTAAAATTACTTGGTATTTGTAGTTTATCAACAACACCTACGAACAAGGAAGGAAAAATCAGGGATTTAGAAATTTGTGGTCATGTGCATGTCACGTGATATGTCATAGTTCTTATTCCTGGGCATTTTTGCCATTTTTTGAATGAAACCTTAAATTCTGTCGTATGCTCCAATTCTCCTTTAAAATATATTAAACATACTTTGTATTAATTTTATCAGTATTCACTTTATAAGTTTTTAAAGTGTATTCCATTCATATGGTGTCTTTTTTTGTTCATGAAATTATTATTCTTCTTTTACAAATTTTGATATAAAATTAATTTTGAAGAACTAAATTTAAGATTTTATTGAAAATATAGAAAAAAAAAAGACTAAATTATTTGATATTTTAACTTTACGAATTTATAAAAAAAAAAAATGGAGAATTTTAGTAGTATTTACAAAGATTTTTATTTTTATTTATTATTATCATTTATTTTTTAGTTGACGTCTTTTTTGGGTTCGTTTTGGTCTTTTCCTTCGCAATCCCTACACATACACTCCATGCCAATAAGACAAGATATGGACTGATCAGCAGATAGAAAATTCACAAAGGAAAAGATGAATTTGTACACTCGACTTATTTGGCAAGGCAATTTCATTTTCGTTTGAAATAATTTATGGTGAATTTATACTGTTAATTCTTCAATTTAATTTGAATTTATTATTATTATCTCTAATAATATCGTTCTCCCTTTGTCCTGTGGACGTAGCTAACACACCGTTAGTGAACCACATATGTCTTTTACGTTCTTTTATATTCTTTAATTGCTGTTTTTGTAAAACAATATATCAATAACCCACTAGAATCTCCTCCAAGACAAGCAACTTGACAATTGTACTCCAAAACACCACAAATTAATCACTAAATAATTACCAAGTAATTAACCAACAATAGACAACAATAAACCATAAAATTCTGGAAGACTAAAACCAAAGGGCATACACGAATTATACACGGGAAACCCCTTCTATCTGAAGAGTAAAACCCACGAGACTTATGAGGAGTCTACCCTTGTTAACTTCTCTTATTGATAAAAATGAGGGAAAAAGAACTTAAGTTAGTCATACAAAGATTCCCTATTCACCAATACTATCATACATAAAGATCAACACTTGAGAGGAAAAAAAGAAATGAAAATCACCCAATTTTACAGATTCTGGTAGATAGTGATTATAAATAAACCAGAGCTCCAAACAATGATTCAGTCGTTCAAAATAAGACACTATGTGTCCCGAGCAGGTTGACCAAATTTCAACACAATCCAATAGTTCAAATTGCGGCAATCAACAAATTTTTGGAAGTTGTTGGTGAAAAAATCGAACTGTTGTTTTTCTCTCTCATTTTCTGCTTCTTTTTCACTCTTTTTCTCCTTTAGGTCATATCTATATCACATAAAAGAAAACCTAGGGCTTTCAAGACGAGTCAACCCAAAAAATTAGTCCTAACTGGGCTGACAAAACACAAGTTTAAAATAAATACTTGTTTGTGCAATAAGTAGCCTGGACACTGCAACAATTTTTATAAAAAAAGAAGAAAAAATTTATTATAATCTATTTTTTAATGCACGTAAAACAAACTAAATATACCAAAAAAATTAAAATCTAGACTTTGCATCTCTAGTATAGACTAAAAAACTCACCTAACTAAATAACTCTAGGTTAAATAACGACCCCGCTCTTTAGTTTAAATACTTCTCTAATTTTATGAGATAGTAATTAATGTCTGTCTTATTAAGGTTAAGAGTTAGATTTGAAAATCAAAGTGAGTCATATTATGATGATGACCACGACGATGATGATAATGATGACCACGACGATGATGATGACAATGATGATGATGGGATCGAATCCTACAGCAGAAGCGTTGTGTACACCTTGCATCCTGCAATTTGATTTTTACATAAACAAATTCAGTATACTAAAACAGAATATAAACGTGTAATATAGCATGATCTAGGGGAAAATATTAGAACCATTCTTACATTTGTAGATTCCCAAGCTTCGTGAACAATCGTCTTTAAGTTCCAACGAACGACTGCTCCAAGATCTTGATCACAAACGATTTCTTGAACAATCTTGAACACTACCACGTTAACCTCGTTATTTTCTAGGATTCCAATAGAAAGATAAGTGGTATCCAACTATTGAGAGAGGGAGAAGAGAAAAGGGTTTTGGAGAGTAGAAAGGATTATCTTTGTGGCTTAAGAAAAATTTTGCATAATAACACTTATGTATTGTCAGTGTCTGTTTCACCCAAAGGGGCCATAGGGAGATCTTTATATAGAGAAAGGTCAAGCACTTTTCCTAATCCTTTTCCTATTTCCTTTTTTCTACAATTAATTAACTAAATAACACTTATTTAATTAATTAACACAATTAAATAACACTTATTTAATTTAATTTGCACATTAATTAAATGACTATTTATATATTAAATTTAATTTAATGTACATATATTTAATTATTATAAACATCGTACATATATGTATAATATCTCTCTATTAATTAATTTTTTGTTAATCTAATTTACTTGAATTAATTAATTGAATCTTATTCAAATATTACTTTCCAATTTAATTTGAATTATAGATCATATCCATAATCAATTATGTATTAAGCACATTAATATATGGTTTCCTCAAATTAATTTGAACAATTCAGATCATCCCTCTTAAATATCCTTTAGTGAGCAAACAATGAGAATTGGTGGACCTGTAGATTAGAAACTCCACCAATATGATTTTAATTGGTTAAACTTAGGGTTGACAACGAGGTCGGGGCGGGGAAAGGGAGGGTTCCCCGTCCCCGTCCCCGTTGGGAGATTTTACCCCCATCCCCGCCCCCATCCCACCATTTGAAGGCGGGAACAAGGGCAAGGATTCCCCGTCGGGGAAATGGGTCCTCACAGGGACCCATTCCCCGTTTTCCTTTTTGTTTCCCTATGGAGATTTAAAAAAAAAAAAAAAAATTATTTTTCCCTAAAATTTTATTTGGTTTGGGCTTGGACACTTTAGTTGGGCTTAGATTAAATTAAAAACTAGGCTAAATGTAGAAAGTTAAATACCTAATATATTTATGTATATACTTAAAAACCTTATTGGGGAAGGGGCAGGGATACCCTCCCCATCCCCGGTTCGAAGACCCTAAAGGGGTCCTCGATTTGGCCCAATCCCCGATCAAACCAGGCATTTCCTACCCCGATTAGGCAAGGTCCCATGGGGACTCAACCCCAAAGGGAATTTTGCCAACCCTAGTTCAACTCATTAACCAAGTTAATCAATATTCATTAATTGTGGGTATACTCTACTAAAGACCTACAACTACACTATTCTCACTACAAATATATTTATGTGTCTATGGATATAGACCACCAACAACGAGTTATTTCTTCACGAGTGTTCATAACTCCAGTTGGGTCAAATTATCATTTTACCCTTGGGTTACCTCTGATTCCTTAGGTATTAGTGCTCCTCTAATGTATAATAGTCCAACCAATAAACAGAAACCCCTTTCAGACCAATGAGAGAGTAGGGGCCATTTGTTTAAGTTCTAGAGACACCACTTAAGGGAACACTCATCTACTTACTCTTAAGGCAGGAATGAGTGAATTCGATCTTGTATTATTATGTTCCTAACTCCTCACTCGGTCTTGTCCCCAAAATGGTAGGCATATGGGTTGGCGAACTGACCACCTTCACCCATATAAATCAAAGTACAATTCCTCGTAAACATAAATTTATAATATACTCAGGATTAAAACTAAGTTACCTTGGTCATCCTATTGAATTTGGAACCTAACTAGTTAACGTTGTTACATCTACTGGTTACTATTACGTGGTCCAGTCTTATATAAACACATCGCATAAAATACCCCATTCACATGTCAACTATACGAACGCATTGGATCATTGCGTTTGTATCAAACAAAGTGGGTTGTATCCATAGTGTTACCAGGATAAGGTACCTAACCTTATTCCTATACTATAGACCATTCAGACTGTATCTTGAACATTGATCCCTATATGTCTCCCCATATAGTTCAAGACTCATAAGACAACCTTGGATGTTAGTTTATTGGATTTAGGGTTGTTGAAATGCCTTGAATCTGTTTGCTGGTGCTTCGAACAACCTAGTACAGATTTTATATTCAACATATTTATTTATTTGCAGTTATTTATGATTTTGACCATTGGGTTTAGAGCAGTGCAATATATAAACTCTCTAACCTAGAGGTGTCGTTCTTGATGTAATTCTGAAAACATTATCTTGAAATAATATTGTTTTCTCTCTGCCCATGGACGTAGCTAACACACTATTAGTGAACCACGTATATCTGTGTGTCGATCTTCCCTACTCTACGTTCCTTTTTGTGCTCTTTAATTGTCGATTTCGTAACAAACTGGTATCAGAGCCTTGTTAGGGTTTTTTTTCGAAATTTCGCATTTGTTCGACAATTGAAGATGTCTGGTGTGAACGTAAAGATTGACAAATTTACCGGGAGGAACAGTTTTGGTTTATGGTAGATCAAGATGCGATCCCTGCTAAAGCAGCAGGGGCTGTGGGCGCCGCTGACGAGTAAGTCAAAGAAGACTGCGTGAATGACGAAGAATGGCAGACTCTTGAGGAGAAGGCTCATTTGACGATCATGCTATGTTTGGCTGATGACGTCATCATCGAGGTTGCAGATGAAAAAACTGTCGTTGGTCTTTGATTGAAGTTAGAGAGTCTTTACATGACGAAATCTTTAACCAAGAAGTTGTTTCTGAAGAAACATTTGTATCATCTACATATGCAGGAAGGTACATCTTTACGAGACCATCTTGATTAATTAAATAAAATTTTATTAGATCTGCGTAATGTAGAGGTTAAGGTTGATGATGAGGATGCTACCCTAATTTTGTTGACATCTTTGTCGCCGTCTTGTTAGACTTTCGTTGACTCGTATATTGGAGGGAAAGAAACTCTAACCTTAGAAGATACAAAGTCCATGTTGCTTATGAGAGAGGACCGTCAGAATGCAGAAAGTTCAGTTACAGAAAGTCAGGCATCTAGATTAGCTGCTACAAGAAGCAAGGGACATAGGAATTCTGGTAAGCAGAAGTCAAATCAGAATAAAAGGTCTTCAAAGTCAAAGGGTTCTAGATCAGATGATATTTGCAACTACTGTAAAGAAAAGGGGCATTGGAAAACCGAATGTCCTAAGATAAAAAGGAATCATAAAAGAAGTAAAAGAGTGACAAAAGGGAAGTATCTGCCTCTGTTGCACAAGTTGAGATTGATTCTGAAGAAGTTGCGATTGATTCTGAAGGAGATCTAGCTTTAGTTATGAATGAACAGTCACATTCTGATGATGTGTGGGTTCTTGATTCTGGGGCATCTTATCATATGTGCCCAAATAGAGAGTGGTTCTCAACCTATCAACAAATAGATGGAGGGAATGTTAGCATGGCTAACGGTGCTGTGTGCAAGATAGTTGGAATCAGCTCAGTCAAGATACGAACACATAATGGTGTCTTCTACACTTTAAAGAAGGTTAGGCATGTTCCACTAATGAAGAAGAGTTTGATATCCTTTAGTGTATTCGATAGCAAGGGTTACAGTTTTGAAGGTAAAGGTGGAGTAATGTATGTCTATAAGGGTTTTGAGGTAGTTCTGAAAGGCATAAAGTGTGGAACACTGTATTTTCTATTAGGTTCCACAATAACAGGTTATGCTGTTGTTGCATCGTCAGTCGTTCACAAGGATGATATGGCTAAGTTATGGCATATGAGACTTGTTCATATGAGTGAAAAAGGGATACAAATTCTGTCAAAAAGAGATCTTCTCTGTGGGCATAAGGTGCAGGATTTTGAATTTTGTGAACATTGTGTATTTGGGAAGCTTCATCGCAGCAAGTTTTTCCAAGAGATGTTCATCGTACAAAATGGACACTTGATTATATTCATTCAGACTGTTGGGGACCTTCCAAAGTTGAATCTATTGGAGGCAGTAGGTATACTTTGTCTATAATTGATGATTACTCAAGAATGACTTGGGTGTTTATGATGAAACATAAAAGTGAAGCCTTCAAGAATTTCAAGCAGTGGAAGATATTGATTGAAAACCAAACTAGAAAGAAGATCAAAAGGCTACAAACTGATAATGGTCTGGAATTCTGTGGATCTGAATTTAATGAGTTCTGTAAGCTGAGGGGATTGTTCGCCAGCATACTATCAGGAATACTCCACAGCAAAATAGGATTGCAGAATGTGTGAATCAGACGTTGTTAGAGAGAGCAAGATGCATGCTCTCTAATGCAAGGTTGGCTAGAAAGTTTTGGGCAGAAGCAGTGAATACATCATGTTATCTGATCAATCGTGGACCTCACACAACTATTGATTGTAAAACACCTTACAAGGTGTGGTCTGGTAAGCCTGCAGATTATTCTTTATTAAAAGTTTTTGGTTGTATTGTCTATTATCATGTTAATGAGGGTAAATTAGAACCAAGAGCTAAAAAGGGTATATTTGTGGGTTTTGGGGATGGAGTTAAGGGATATAGAGTCTGGTCACCTTCTGAGAATAGAGTCATACTTAGTAGGACTGTGATATTTGATGAAAATTCCATGCTTAGCTCAACTGTAAAGCCGTTTGTGACGTCTACTGATGTGGGAGAAAGTAATAGCGTTGATAAACAAGTGGAGATGCAATTCTCTTCAGCTGTGAATGAATTACAACATCAAGGTGAAGAAGATCAACACATTACTACAGAAACTGATGTGCAACCAGAAATTAATGTGCCTAGAACGTCAAAAGTTGATTTTAGTAGTGTTGATAAACAGGTGGAGATGCAATTCACTTCAACTGTGAATGAATTACAACATCAAGGTGGAAAAGATCAACACATTACTACAGAAACTGATGTGCAACCAAAAATTAATGTGCCTAGAACGTCAAAAGTTGATTTTCCTGAGAATTCTAGATCACAAGTAGATCAACCGAGTATAGCTCGTGATAGAACTAGAAGAGTTGGTGTTGGACCTCCTGTGAGGTATGGTTTTGAAGATATGGTTACGTTTGCATTGCAGGTTGCTGAAGAGGTGGATCCTCATGAGCCATCCACCTATGGAGAAGCTGTGTCATGTGGTGAGTCTTCTAAATAGCTTGCTGCTATGGGAGATGAGATGGAATCTCTTGACAAAAATCAGACTTGGAAATTAGTTAAACGACCAAAGGAGAGAAAAATTGTCACTTGTAAATGGGTCTTCAAGAAAAATGAGGGAATGTCACCTTCAGAGGGCATTAAATATAAAGCTCGAGTTGTTGCTAGAGGGTTCACACAAAGGGAAGGAGTTGATTATAATGAGATCTTCTCACCAGTAGTCAAACATACTTCTATCAGGGTGTTACTAGCTATAGTAGCACATCAGAATTTGGAACTTGAACAACTAGATGTGAAGACAACTTTCTTACATGGAGAGTTGGAGGAAGAGATTTATATGACCCAACCAGATGAGTTCCAGTGTCCAGGTAAAGAAGATTATGTTTGCAAGTCGAAGAAATCTTTGTATGGGTTATAGCAGTCTCCAAGGCAGTGGTACAAACGATTTGACAGCTATATGATTGGACTTGGCTATAACAGGAGTCCATATGATTGTTGTGTATATCACAACAAAGTTGATGATGGTTCAATGATTTATCTACTTTTATATGTAGATGATATGCTTATAGCTGCAAAGTCCAAGTCTGATATTTTGAAATTGAAGAATCTTCTCAGTGCTGAGTTTGATATGAAGGATTTAGGTGCTACTCAGAAAATTCTGGGTATGGAGATTTATAGGGACAGAGGTAAGAATAAACTCTTCTTGTCACAGAAAGGATATATTCAGAAAATATTATCCAGGTTTGGTATGTCATCAGCTAAGCCTATAGATACTCCTAGTGTTGTAAATGCTCGTTTGTCATCTGAGTTTTCACCATAGTCTGAAGCTGAGAGGGAGTACATGTCTCGAGTTCCTTATGCTAGTGCAGTGGGAAGTTTAATGTATGCTATGGTCTGTATTAGGCTTGATCTTGCCCATACTGATAGTGTTGTCAGTAGGTTCATGGGTCAACTTGGGAAGGAGCATTGGCAAGTTGTTAAGAGGATTTTTCGTTACCTTAGAGGTACATATGATGTTGGTCTTGTTTATGGGAGTTGCACAGAGTGTTTGGTGACTGGTTATTCTGATTCTGACTATGTTGGAGATGTTGACAGTAGAAGGTCTATGACTGGTTATGTGTTCACTCTTGGTGGTTCTGTTGTTAGTTGGAAGGCAACCTTACAGCCTACAGTTACTTTGTCTACTACTGAAGCAAAGTACATGGCCTTGACAAAAGCTGCTAAAGAGGGAATATGACTGAGAGGGTTAGTTGGTGATCTTGGTTTGCATCATGACCAAGCTATTGTATATTGTGATAGTTTGAGTGCAATATGTCTAGCCAAAGATCAAGTTCATCATGAGAGAACTAAGCACATAGATGTAAGATATCACTTCTTAAGAGTTGAGCAGATAGTTAAAGTGATGAAAATTGGTACTGCTGATATGTTCACCAAACCGGTTCCACAAGGCAAGTTCCAACATTGTTTGGACTTGCTGAATGTTTTGAATTGTTAGTGGTCCCCTTTGTGGGACATTTTAAGGTATGAGGGAGAAGTCTGGGTACGTCTGATAATATTGATTTATGTTGCATTTGGTACATTTGTTATCTAGGAGAGAATTCAAGTCAAGGTGGAGATTTGTTGAAATGCCTTGAATCTGTTTGCTGGCGCTTCGAACAACCTAGTACAGATTTTATATTCAGCATATTTATTTATTTTCAGTTATTTACAATTTTGATCTTAGGGTTTAAAGCAGTGCGATATATAAACTCTCTAACCTAGAGACGCGTTCTTAATTACACATTCTCTCGAACTAATATTGTTCTCTCTGCCCGTGGACGTAGCTAACACACTGTTAGTGAACCATGTATATCTGTGTGTCGATCTTCCCTACTTTACGTTCCTTTTTGTGCTCTTTAATTGTCGATTTTGCAACAAGGGTTATTAAGACAATGATAGACAAACAACATAAACAATAGCATTTATTGAATTAGCATCTATAACTCTTTACGATGACGATCAATTAATAACGTTTACTATATACGAGTTTTAAGACATAAAACTCAAAGATGATGATGATGACGACGACGACGACGACGACAATTGGTCCAACAAAAAGATAGTCTTTTTCGAGACACCAATTTCTACGAACCCTTTGTAATTGATGTTTGTGGTCTAAGATGGGCTCAATTCCTCGTAAGTCCTATCTTTTGAGTCTTTGAGTTTAAGGCTCAACTATAAAAAAGAAATAATATACCTTTCATCTTTGACTTTTGGTTAAAGAATATCCTACAATATTATATCATTAACCTTTCACAAATGTTTCAAAAATGTGAAACAAAATTGAGATCTAAAACAACGTGGTAGGAGAACTATAACAATGTGCCAATTCATGTTTCTCTTCTAGATGATTCCCACACCATAGCTTTCTAGGTCCTAATTTTCATTCAACATATGACAAAATTCTTATTACAAAGATAATTTTAAAATATTTATAAAAGGTCAACGGTAAAATTGTAACTTTTAAAAGAATAAAGGTATTTTCGAAGAACCCAATCAACTCAATCCGGATTGGATATATTTGGTTCAAATAAATGAAAACCTTAGGGGTTGGGTTAGTTTGGTTTATAGGTTAACTTTAAATAACCCAAACCAACTCGAGTTTGTCATTAATCTTAAAAATTATATTGTTTTATTTGCAATGCAATTGTGGATACATATATTTATTTTAATTATATGTATTTTTTTTATTATTTTATATAATTTATTCTTTAACAATTCCTAAAAACAATTTGGTTAGTTGTTTAAAAAGAAAATTTTTATAATATAAATTAAAATTGAGCTGTTATTATTAATTTAAAATACAAAATTAATTAAATAAATCTTTTACGTTTAAATATTTCACCTTTTCTTAAAAAAAAAATTAATAAATGATTCCAGTATTTTTTTTGGTAAATGACTCTAGTGATCCGAACAAATCAATCCAAATGTTCTAAAGTTGATTATGTAATTCTTTGGGCCGAAATTTTAAAAGATGATTTATTTAAAAATTATTTACAATAATAAAAGCATGTTTCTGCATTAAAAGATATTGATGCCATTAGTGGATAGTTTCGTACTTTCTAGCCGGAGTAAAAACAATAACTTGATGAAGCACATTAAATAAATAAAAGATTAAAATAAACAAAAAATTAACGAAAAAAAATAAGGTAAGTTCTGTTGCCGGGAATCGAACCCGGGTCTCCTGGGGTGAAAGCCAGATATCCTAGGGAAATTGATGCTACCTTACTAATTATTTCAATTAACAATGAGTAATTTTGATATGGTTAAAATTACTTTTATCATATTTAAAATTATTCTAAAATATTTACTTAATTCTTACAACAAAAATTGATTTGGAATGATTATAAACATGTTTCATAGTGATTTTATACACGAAAATACTGATTTTATTCATTTCGAAATCATGTCCAAATATGCCTTAAAGTGAATCAATTTAGACCGTCTATCAAGATTATTTTTTAAAATTGATTCCCCAAGGCTGCTAGGGGTACGGATTTGCTAACTGTTCAATTCACCAGTGTTCTGTTTGCAATTGAATGCGTATCCATTGTGATTGAATTAGTAAGCGCAGGTTCAAGACTTTATATATACAATTTTCAGTTCTGAACTCCAGAACGAAGGGGATAGATTGAATATTGAAATCGATGACTTCATTATCCAAAAGATCTTGTTCATGTCTTGCTCTTTTCCCACGTCGAAAAGAGGCAAGTGAAGGTGCATTTCCAAAGAAGGAATTTGATATCGAAGCTCCCCACAGCTTATTCGTGCAAAGATCCAGCATTCCTTCACTTATCATATAGAATAACGATCGACAAGTACAGAGTGTGCACCAACGAGAGATTGAAGTACGCTTGCAAGATTCTTCGAATCGCAACATTCTTCTCTACTACGTGATTATGTAAGAAGTCAGTCTCAAGACTGCCACCCTACCTAAACCAATCATCATATCGGTCCCTAGGCCCCATTGCTGGAAAGGCTCGGCTTCAAAACCGTACGTGGAGTTTCCGCCTCATACGGCTCCTCTAGAAATGGAGGTAGGCCCAGCTCAGGCTTGTGCGGTTAAGGTTTTTGTACACTAATGAAATAAAAAAAGAATGAAAAAAACGATGTTTTTAGCTTCTGTAAAAAAAAACGATGTTTCCAGCTTCTGGTCTTTGACATCAAAAAGGTTGTAATAACGAAAGAGACATCTGAGAATTTGCTCCTTGCTAGTGGAACAAGAAAGGCATGGGAGTCTTTGGACATTGTTTGAGATAAGTTAAGACTGACTATATATACGCTCTATGGAGGGTTGTCGCTGCCCAAATGCGAAAAAAACTCTTTGAAGAAGACTCCATCAACTAGTTAGAAGAAGGCTCTTTGGCTCATTCTTCGATTGCTGGCTATCTGATGTCACAGACCCAGACCACATTCCAAAGTAGCACCTTTCCCCTTTTCAAAATTCTCATAATAATAAGGTAAGCTTTCAAGCCCCTTGATTTTCGAAACTATTTGTAAAGCCCTGGAGCACACTTTGGCATCGCTGATAACATCGCATGTTGTCCTGTTGCTTTAGCCTAGGAGCCAACCTAGTTATTGCAATATCCCAAAGAAAGTAGAGGCAGCTAACTGTGTAGAAGGCATTTTAGCCCAACATACTCCGGTGAATGAGTCGAGAGAGATAGGGAGGGGAGGCTGCAAGCGCTGCGGGCGGAGCAACAAGCACTCATAGTGCAGGTAGTCACCCATGGGCACCGGGGATACTAGAATATTTCGTTGACTCTTTTGTTTAGATTTTCTGTTTATAGACACAAAGTAGTATGTTTTAATGCATGACTTTCTTTGGCTCTGTTTAGTAGAGATCTACTTTGATTCTTACTAGAGTCCACTATTTACTTACTTTAGACTTTTCTTTTTATTAAAAAGCGTCGAGGTACTTACTTGAGCAAGGAGTAATCCTTCTTCATTCAAACGAAGCGTGTCCGAGATCCAATCAGATCAACCAGCGACCATCCCCAAGGTTCAACGAATGAATAAAGCTATGATCGTACCCGGATAGGGATGATGGTCTTCCTTAACCTGCCCCTTTTCGACTTGGACTTCGTTAAATCCAAAACCAAATCGCAAAGGACCTTGGAGTTAATCTCAACATATAAACTTAGTGAGGCTTAAATCCAAGTATATTAAGGGACTGTTTGGATGTACTTAGAGTATTAAGGGTAGTCTTGTAAATTTACAAAAGGGTAGTCTCTGCTGCTACTGTTGTCGACGTCGACGTCTCGCATAGACAACACCAACATTGTTTTGATTTCAGATCCACTCACCGAAAACAACTATGCTTTATCGAATCTAATCAATGATTATTGCCTTAACAGTGAAGAACAAAATTGGTTTCGTTGATGGAACTATTGTCAAACCAGATCGTGATTCCTCTCAATATCATTCTTGGATCATCGTTAATCATGTTGTTATTGCATGGATTCTCGATTTGATTTCTAAGAAAATCTCAAGTGTTATGTATTTTGACAATGCCAAAGACATTTGGGAGGAACTTAAAGAACATTACTAAAGGAAAAATCGACCACAAAATTTTCAATTACGTCGAGATATCTCCAATTTAACACAAGATCAATAGTCTGTGACCGCTTATTTCACTCAATTGAAGATGTTATTGTTAGAAGGTACCAATGCGCAGCAAAAAAACTAGGATCCATAAGCACTCTAATTCATTAATTTTGGCAGAAAAGAAAATATGCTTCAACAGAAATAAATGAATTTCATGACATACCTTTGAAGAACTTCCTATAAGCATTAAACCAACTACAAATCTCCTCTGAATCTTGTTGTAGACCACCCCAAGATCTTCCCTACTATCCTCTTGGTGCTCTAGATTGAGTGGTGAGACTCAAATAAGCTGAAATTAAGGGAATTTTGAAAAACTCATAGTAGCAACCCAGTAGAAGAACAACCTTCTTCTCTCACGAATTTTTCTAAAAAAATTGTTCGGTTGCCTTACCTTCAAAACACTCAAATCTCTTCAATATATTGCAGACATTCATGCAAAGAGATTTGCAACATGAAATGCAGCTCATGCTTGGAGTTAATGAAGACAAGGGAAAAACCATTTTCCAACTTTGTGTTTTTCTTTTATTTTTCAATTTTATCAACATTGTTTACATAAATCAATTTTATTTAATAAAATTGAAAATATTATTAATTTTGTAAAATTAATTTCATAAATTAATTTTTTTAATAAAATTAATAAATAATAATTTAAACAATCTAAATAATTCTAATTAATTTAATATCAAATATTAAATTAATTTTTACACAATTCCATCTTCAAAAATTAAATCATATTTAAATATTATTTCTCCAATTTCATTAATTCTAATTTGAAATGATTTGAACATTTCAAATTAACTTATCATGCTATTCTAGAGTTTATCCATTTACGAGCTAGTAGGGGGACCTCGTGGACCTATAGACCATGGGCTCCAACGATTCGAGATTAATCGGCTAAACTCATTAGACTGATCTAACCCCCATTCGTTAACTAATGGATGATTCCACTAAAGCCCTTAGCTGAACTCCCCTCACTATAGATATATTATGGCCACTCAATATAACCATGATTAGTAAGTTAACCCTTCATAGGTTGCTCGTAATAACGGCTGGGTTGAATCTATGTTCTACCCCCGAAATTACCTCTTGTTCCTTAAGTCCCTCTGATCTCCTAATGAACAATTGATTTATTACCTCACACCGCTCACGAATGCTCATAAAACCAGTTACCAACGTTCAATTATTCGGTTATAATCCCCAGGTAGGAGGTGTTCCATAGACCGTCAACTTAAGTATCCCCAGCCTTCAACAAGATTATATACCAGTTGAGTTTATAACCCTAGTTTTACAAGTTTAACAACCTATTTTAACTATTAAAACAAATGGTTTGTTGGGAATGTCCTATAACTCACAGTTTGTGTTAAACATTCTACTTATCAATAATAATGACTTGTTGATTTTACATCTTATTATGGAAGTCCAATAAACGCATCCTTGGCTATAGTATGAATGTTGTAACTTTATGTAGTGGCATAAACAGGATCAAGTTGACAATATATAGCCTAAATGGTCTAATAAGTATACGGATGAAATTGGGTATCTCATCCTGGTAACACTATTTGATGCGGCCAACTTTGTAGTTGTTACAAGAAGTTGTAAGGTGTTACAAATGATGTGATCCACAAATCGTTCATGTTGAGACATGTGAGTGGGGGCATCCTATGCAATGAGTTTACATATAGACTGGACCACGAAAATAGTCATTTTTCTTTATAATGACCATTTACTGTTAAAATTGACTATTTCATTTATCTATAACCTAGGTTCTATTTGTTCGGGATTATACTTTGATCTATAAATGGTGAGAGTAGTCTAACAGCATTGCTCAATAAGCTTACCATTTTGAAGATAAGACCGGATGAAAAACTGGGGACAGATTCCAGGTCTTGAATAATCAGGGCCCCACCTTCTCATGATAGAGAAAGGTTTTGATTCATAGAGTTTATGAATCAAAATTGTTCATTAGAAGGCCAACAGGAACTTAAGAAACAAGATGTATTCACAGGGATAAAATGATATTTTTGACTTAGCTGTGATTGCAAACAACCTGTGAAGGATCGACTTACTGATTATGGTTATTAAGTGGATATAATATATCTACAGTGAGGGGAGTTCAACTACGGGCTATAGTGGAGTGTCCCATTAGTTAACGAATAGGGGTTAGATCAAACTAATGAGTTTAGCCGATTAATCTCGAATTGTTGGAGCCCGTGATCTGTAGGTCCACGAGATTCCTGAAGGATATCAGACTTGAGATTTTCATGAGTAGCGGAAATAAGATCATTCCAAATTACAATCATGAATGGATATTACAAATTACAGTCGTATACAAAATATGCGGTTATACAATTAATATAGAAATTACAGCATGAACAATAAATGAATAAGGAAGTACTCTACAAACATTTGTCGTCTTGTCTCCATGCTCCTTGCTCATGAACACTCGAACACAGCAACCTCAAACGCTAGATCTACACGACCGCAACACTATATGAACACTTCGCGCTCGTCCTCAATGATCACCTCGATCACGAACTCCTCAGAATCTCGACAATGTCGAGTTGAGTATGACACCACCAACAAGACTACCTTGGTATTCTCGGTGTGAGAATCCATAGGGTGGGCTCTGTTCGGACTTTTTATGAGACAAACGAAAGAGGAAACACCAATCGTGTACACGATTAGGCAAGTGGGAGATGGCGGAGACCTATCATATAGGTTGATGCCCAATCGTTTAGCTAAAGCTATGCGATCGTTAGCTCATCGTTTAGCTTAGTGTCTGTTGCCTACAAACACTACACGATCGTTTACTTTGGGCAAGCTATTGCTTAGTAAATACTGCACAATCGTTTAGCTCGCCCAAGTTGTCGTTTAGTAAATTTGTATTTACTTGACAACTTTTGTGAGTTTTCTTTTTGTCGAGAGAAATCTCAAAACCAATTTTTAGCTTTTGTAAAACCTTACTAAAATTAGGAAAATAATTTTCCTTTTAACTCACGGTTACCATGAAAATCCAATAACCTCCCACTCAATTGGTTATTAAAGAAAAAGAATTAATTATCCAATAATTAATATTATTATAAATATAAATGTTAACCAACTTATCATACTATATTTATAACCTATAGTTTTAATATTTCATCTCATGAAACATATAAACCATAGTTCTTTTTTCTATTCCATGGTATTTAATGTAAATCTTATTTACATCAATTCTCCACTAGATGTATCTCATATATCATATATAACCAAAATACCTCTTGTCAATTTGAACATTTCAAATCAACACCAAGAACTGATCCTTAATTGAATCCATTAAGCTACCAAGGGGACCTTATAGACCTGTAGCCCAAAACTCTAACAATACGTGAATAACTGACTAAACTCTTTAATCACGGGATCCACCATTTGTTAATTTCCAGGCACTCCACTAAAGACCGAAAGCTGAACTCTCCTTACCACATATATATTATGTGTCCATTTTAACTAATCAGTAGTGTGACAACCCTTCACAGATCGCTCGTAAGTACAATTGGGCCAATAACCGTTATGCTTCTATAGTTACATCTGTCTCCTTAAGTACCACTGATCCCTCTAATGAACATAAGTCATAGTCCTACTATGATTGAGTCCTCTTCCAAAGAGAAGCCGTGGCCACTATGTTCAAGCCTCGGATTCAACCCTTAAGGGAACAATCTCTCTACTTATCCCTGTTTCGAGAAAGGAGTGAATTCCATCTTGTGGATTGAGTTCCTAGCTCTCATATCAGACAAGTCGTAAAAAAGATAGGCATGTTGAGTTGGCAATCTGGCTACTCTCACCCATACTAATCAAAGAACCACCCTCAAAGGCAGAAGTTCCCAAAACACTCAGGATTGAGGTCGTGTCACCTATGGTTGTTTAGGTGAGATGCAAGTCTCTAGTATCAATGGCGTTATATACAGAGTCTAATCATCTCGTGGTCCAGGTCTTATACAAACTCTTTGTATAGGACACCCTCGCTCGCATGTGTCCACATGAATAGTCAGGATCTACCATCTATAGTAGTTGTACAACACTTGCAAACCTTTACAAAGCGGGCCGTCTCCATAGTTTCACCAGGATCAGGTATCCCACTTTAATCCTTATACTACAGACTTATTTAGGTTATCACTTAAATCATGATCCACTTGTATATCACATATACATGCTTAAGTTCACATAAAATAATCAAAGAGATTTGTTTATTGGATATGAGTAAACGCCAGAATTAAATAACACTTATTTTATTTATTAAACAATGTGTATCTTTACAAAACAACGAGACTCCAGGAGAATTAGAACACCAATCCCAACAGTCCCCTTACTAGCTTGTAAATGGTTAAGCTTTAGAGGAGCTTGAGAAATTAATTTGAAAATTCAAATTAAATGGAACAGAATAATATATATTTATATATCATTTAAATATATGAAGATGATTATTGTGCAAAAATTAATTTAATATTTGATATTAAATTAATTTATGAAATTAATTTTAAAAAATCATTTTTCAGTTTATTATAACAAAGTGGTTTTGAAATAAATTTTTTATTTTTAAAAGAAAATTGAAAAATCGGTTTTGCATGTCATTCAAATAGAAAATGTTGTTTTTCCATTATCATCATCTTCATGCTCACATAAAGTCAATTTCCTTCTCTTCATTAATACTCCAAACATGAGTTGCAAGCCATGCAATTCACTTCTTTGCATGTTCATCTGCAATAAATAAAGACGTTTGGAATGATTTAAAGGAGGCTAATATAGAAATTGGGAGAGAAAATCTCTGTGAGAAGAAAGAGTTCTTCCAATCGGGCTGCTGTGAGTTCTTCACTGTTCTTCATCGATTCAAGTTGTTATTGAGTCCCACAACTCTGTTTGAATCTCCAAGAGGATAGTGAGAAAGATCTTGAGGTGGTTCACGGTGATCTTTGGTGAAGACTGCTATTGTACAATCAAGTTCTTCAAAGGTATGATCTTAAAACCCTCTTTTTAGAAGAGCATGCTTTAGTTTTTGCCAAAATTAGTGAATTTGAATGCTTATGGATCCTTAATACTTCCACTGCATGTTATTTAACTCTTACATGGTTAACTTAAGTGAGCATGCAACTGTTCTCTGTTATGGATTTTAAATGTCTAACCCAATTTTTTAATAGCTTACAAAATTTTAGACATGCTTAACATCCACAACAAACAACAAAGGCATTCAATATCTAATATAACTATTATATTAAATAAAAGAAACCCTAATATATATACTATATATTATAACATTTTATAACATACTTTCAATGCATGTAACATGCTTCCTACGGTGGGATTTTAAATCTAAATGGCATACTGTATGCACTGCATAAATAATTAAACACTAACTGATATGACTTTAGTTTTGGCATAAACAAGCAAACAAAATCCAATTATTACGAAATAGTTTCTAAACTGCTTCCAGACTGCTCGAACCGCTCCAAAACGAACTTAAGTAGCTTGAACTAGACCTGAACCGTCTGAATCGGGCTAGCCAAAAACCATTTGAGGTTGAACTAGACCAGACCTCAAGAGAACCGGTCGAACCAGCAACTCTTGCTCTTGCTCAACATCTCGCTAAGTCTCATCGTTTAGCAATGACGATCATCGTCTTGCATTTTACTTGATCGTTTAGCAAAGTTACACGATCGTGTAGTGTTTTCCATCTATCGCATAGTGTCATCGTCTAGTGTCGAAGGAAGCTACACAATCACTTAGTGTCTAACACTATCGCGCAACTCCATCATTTAGCACGGACAATTTACTACATGATCACTTAGGTCCATCGTCTAACGCTTGAAGTTGATCGTTTAACGCGTGCAAAAGGTAAACAATCGCTTAGTGCTATTGTATAGCATTCAACGCATCACCCAGCTGTCGCACATAGGTAGGTAATCGTGTAGTGCTATCGCTTAGCATCTCGACGTAGCTGTGACATTGAGGTAAATGATCGTGTAGTGCTATCGCTTAGCATCTCAACGCATCGTTTAGCTCCCGATCAAAGGTAAACGATCATGGTAAGCGATCGCTCAGCGCTATTGTATAGCTCTTCACCACATCGTTTAGCTCCCACCTGAAGCTACACGATCATGTAGTGCCATCGTATAACAATACAATGCATCACTTAGCTTCTGCAGGTACACGATCGTCTAGCGCATAACACCTCAACGATCAATGTCCGAAGCTACATGATCATATAGCTTTTCTTCATATCGTCTAACATATGAAGCTAAATAATCGTTTAGCTACTGAAGCTTAACGATGATATGAACAGAGGATGATTTTCTAGAATCTGCAACTCGATCTCTTCGCTTGTTTCTTTGATTTATAATTTAATTTCAACTTTAATGACTCCAAATAAATTACATACTCTTGAGAACACATATAAGCTCATCAAGAAAGAGTCAATTACAAATTTAAATGAGAAATCAAAGCGAAATTAAAAGCCAAAACTAAAAAAATCATATCAGTACAACAGTTTCATATTTTCATATAAAACACCCACCAAACCAAAATTAAACCAAGTTAAATGCTTATATGATGCTCTTGTACCAGTTGTTAGAAGTACCAATGCACAATGGAAGAAACTAGGATCCATAAACACTCTAATTCATTAATTTTGGCAGAAAAAAAAACATGCTTCAACAGAAATAAATGAGTTTCATGACATACCTTTGAAGAACTTCCTATAAGCTTTAAAGTAGCTGCAAATCTCCTCTGAATCTCATTGTAGACCACCCCAAGATCTTCCCTACTATCCTCTTGGTGCTCTAGATTGAGTGATGAGACTCAAAATAAGTTGGAATTAAGGAAATTTGGAGAAACTCACAGCAGCAACCCAGCAGAAGAACAACTTACTTCTCTCACGAATTTTTCTAAAAAATTTGTTCGGTTGTCTTACCTTCAAAACACTCCAATCTCTTCAATATATTGCAGACATTTATGCAAAGAGATTTGCTGCATGAGATGCAGCTCATGCTTGGAGCTAATGAAGAGTGAAGAAGTGGGCTGTTGGTGAGCTACTACATGAAGATAAGGGAAAAACCATTTTCTAACTTTGTGTTTTTCTTTTCTTTTTCAATTTTATCAAAATTGTTTTCATAAATCACTTTTATTTAATAAAACTGAAAAATATTATTAATTTTATAAAATTAATTTCATAAA
Organism: Benincasa hispida; assembly: GCF_027475165.1. Lineage (NCBI taxonomy): Eukaryota > Viridiplantae > Streptophyta > Magnoliopsida > Cucurbitales > Cucurbitaceae > Benincasa > Benincasa hispida. Next base: position 1,312,444 of record NC_143486.1, read on the forward strand.
TTAATTTTCTTAATAAAATTAATTTCATAAATTAATTTTCTTAATAAAATTAATAAATAATTATTTAAACAATCTAAATAATTCTAATTAATTTAATAGCAAATATTAAATTAATTTTTACACAATTCCATCTTCAAATATTTAAATCATATTTAAATATTATTTTTCCATTTTCATTTAATTCTAATTTGAATATTTCAAATTAACTTATCACTCTATTCTAGAGTTTATCCATTTACAAGCTAGTAGGGGGACCTCACGGATCTACAGATCATGGGCTCCAAGATCCGAGATTAATTGACTAAACTCATTAGACCAATCTAACCCCCATTCGTTAACTAACGAATGATTCTACTAAAGCCCATAGCTGAACTCCCTTCACTGTAGATATATTATGGCCACTCAATATAACCATGATTGGTAAGTTAATCCCTTCACAGATTGCTCGTAATAATGACTGAGTCAAATATCTGTTTTACCCTCGAAATTACCTCTTATTCCTTAAGTCCCACTGATCCCCTAATGAACAATTGATTCCAATAACAAATAAAATCCCTCTCGGGCTAATGAGAAGGTGGGACCTCTTGTTCAAGACCCAGAATCAGCACTTGAAGGGAATAACCTCTCTACTAACCCTAATCGGGTAGGAGTGAATTCCCTCTTGCACCCTATGTTCCCAGCTATTCATCTGGTTTTATCCCCAAAATGGTAAACTTATTGAGCAGAAGCAGTTGGTCTACTCTCATTGTTTGTAGATCAAATGATAATCCCGAACAAACAGGAGTTCATAGTTAGCTCAAGATTAAAGTCAAGTTACCTAGGTCATCATTTTGAAATAGCCAGTGTTAAACAGTAAACATCGTTATAAAGTAAGAGTGATTGGTTTTGTGGTCCGATCTTACACAAAACTCATTTGCACAGGACACCCCTACTCCTCATGTCCCAACATGCACGAATTAAGATCATTTCGTATGTAGCACTTTACAACTCTTTGTAACAACTACAGAGTAGGCCGCATCTAATAGTGTTACCAGAATAAGGTACCCAACCTTATTCATATATTATAGATCATTTTGACTATTTACTCGAACCTGATCCACTTGTATGTCTTCACGTAAAGTTGAAGTACTCATGTAATAGTCAAGGGACTTTGGTTTATTGTATTTAGAAAAAACAATATGTTCAATAACAACTTTATTGAATTTTCAGAAAGTTCTATTGTTTACAAACCATGAGTTTTAGGACATAAAACCTAATAGTTATGGCATGAATTGACCTATTATCGTCCCTCGAGCACCTGTGGCAAGTGTACTTGCAGAGGCATAAAAAATCAAAGTATTTTTATCAAACTAAATATGTGATGTGTTTCCTCGTGGGATTGAATGACTCCTTTGCTTAGGTTCGTACTCAACTCTTATTGATGAAGCCTAAACCGTCGATTAACAAAGTATTTGCACTTGTTACTAAGAAGTTGAGCAACACTTTGTTTTTACCTCCTCCCCACGACCTTTGCTGTTAGAAACACTTCATCTTCCTCAAACACTCAATCTTCGAAGCCACAACACTCCACTTGACAGAATAAATGTCGAGACTGTCTGATACGCACATTTTGTAACACTATAACAAAAACAGTATTTCTTGATGTTTTTTAATGCCAAGTGTCTCTGTTCTTGACGTCTTTAAAAACGTCAAGAAATCTAGTGTCAAGAATGTGGATGTTTAGGAATAAAACGTCAAGAATAGTGACACTTGACATGAAAAATATAAGCCTTCTTAACCAGGAAAAAACGTAAAGATATTTTTGTATTGATATGCGAAAAATGTCAAGATATGGGTGTTTTTGACAAGAATAAAAATTAACAATTCCATAAACAATTCCAAACCCCATGAAGGATTTCTAAGTTATAAAAAATGGAGAACACCATATGAAAAATTTCAAAAAATTGAACAATTCCAAATTAGCAAGAATTAAACCAAATACTAACAAAAATATACTTAAGATTTGAACATCATTATATATATGATGAAATTAGTTAAAATATCATTTTGGTCCCTATACTTTATAATTAGTTTAATTTTATTCTCCATACTTTCAAATGTCTAATTTTAGTCCTTTCATAATAAATCACAAATTAGTCTCCATTGCTACTTTTGTTCAAAACCTTTTTATTATTCATTAACATTTTTAATATAAATTTTGAAAACATATTTTACATAAAAATTATTATTACTATTATTTAACTAATTTTGATTAAAAATTAATTATGAGAGGCTAAAATTCAGATTTATAGAAACACATTGATTAAAAATAGACATTTTTAGGGAGTGTTTGGCTCATGAACTTCATAAGTCGATACTAAATAACTCAACTTTAATAGTGTTTATTATTGAAATTAGCATTAAACCTTAAAACCTAAACTCACATCTTCCACTCTTTCTTTATTCTTTAGGTTAGTATAACTATACACCCAAATACATACTTCTTAAATCCAACATATTAATCCTACGCTTCATAACTCAATGTTTAAAAGTAGTACCGAAATTGACCGAAGAGTAAGGTACAAACACTGAAACGATATTATTTAAGAGTAAGGAATGGGTTAAGGCTACAATTCCAAACAAGCATTTAAGTGGGAAATTGAGAGGGACAATTGAGTTAAAAAAGACTACAAATTTGGTTATATAGATAGAGATGAAGAGAGAAGAATAATAGTATAGTTTTCATTTGGTCTGGGTTTTCCTTGAAAATGGAATGGAGCTGGTTGGTTGCCTCTCTGAGTGTTTTGGCGGTGGGTTTCCTCTTCGTCCACGCCGACCAACTTCCACAAGGTAAAAACTACACTAACCAAAATCTTCCCGTGTGTTCTTAAGTCCGACATGGATTCGCCCCTTTAATCAATCAACTATAATCTCTACCTTAATGAAAATCACTTTACACATGATTTTGTTGGCCCCGATTTGAATCACTTTTTTCGTTTTTGTTAGTTTGTTAAGAGCATATCTGGGAGTGGTAGTTGAAACATTGATTTTTGAAAAAGAAATTTAGCAATTATTGATTTTCTCAAATTGATTTTTTTATACCATCACTCTTATTTTTTGGTTTCTATTTTTTCTTTTTTAAATTAAACTTTTAAACATTACTTTTACTTCTAGTTTATTGTATTATTAGGTACCTTTTTAAAAATATATTTTAAAACCAAATTAACTTTTGAAAACTAAAAAAAATATTAAAAAATTGATTTGTTTTTAATTTTGGCTGAGTTCAATTTTTTTTTTTTTTAAAATGATATCTTATTAAAAGATTGTAAGGAAACAATCACGAAAAATAAACCAAAATATTTACAAAATATGACAAAATTTTAGAATAATTAATGATAGACGCTGATAGACATGGATAGACTTCTTTTAGAATACTTTTAAAAAACTAATACAATACGTGTTATATTTAATTTGAAAGCTAATAATTTCTTTTAGAATTCAACAATCTCAATTTGTAAGTAACAATACATGTAATATTTGTTTTGAAATCTTTATTCTAATTTTTAAGTAAAAATTCAACATTCTTACCTAATTTATGCATGTATATAATTTAGGTCTCTGAACTTCTTTTATATATAAATTTATTTTATTTATTTTCAGACTTGTCTCTTTAAAATATCTTGTATTTTTTTTATAAAATAAATTTAGCTACATGAAACATATATATATATTTTAAAATTAACAATATAATCAAACTATTTAACTTATTTATTTTATATATGCATTTCACATCTACATGAAAAGAAGCATCTATTGGATGTGTAACCACCACCCTCTAAATATTCATGTCCCTTTCAAGTTGCGTCCAATCAACGCCAATTGCACCGGTTCTACATTAATCTTTAATTTTGAAATATATAAATATATTTTGTTAATTAACATGAAGGCTCATATTGTCAACACCAAGGTCACATCTATTGTTTTTTTAATGGACACCTATAATAAAAAAGGCTCATACTATTAGGGTAACATAAGAATTTCCTAAAAATAAAAGGGCAAAATAAGCATATAAAAATTATCCCCTTTGAAAATAAGAAAGAAGATGACTATTGTGAGATAACTATTTTATCTACATTGTCACAACATTCCACCAACAATTACAAAATATAATCGAGAGATAAATGAACACAAGAGATTGGTAACCCATTTCGGTGTAAACCACCTACATCTGGGGGCAGTGTGCCCAGGAAAGATAACTTCACTAATATTAATGATAAACAATTACAACGTAGTACTTCTCTGTAATGATAACACAATTACAATGACTCTTGAACAACTTTATTATTCAACCGTACACCTAGATTCCCCATATATTTGAGACTTTCTCTCACGAAAACTTAGATTCCCCTAAGTGATAATATCGGCGAAGAATGTCTTAAGCTTCCCCTAAGACTGAGACTCCCTCTTTGTAAGGCTTGAGCTCCCCTCAAGTCGTGAGACTTTTTCTCATTGGCATTGTATCTTTCCTTTTAAGAACAAAGTCCCTTTTGCTCGAATGGCTTAAACTTCTCCCAAGCTCTGAGAATCTCTTCTCACATGAATCGTGATACACATAACATAAACAAAATGGAGTATGTCTCCAGATGATGCAATTATCTCCTTCGTACTTTGTCGATATACTTACAATGAAGAGCAACCCTAACTTCCAAAACAGTTGTACATTAAAAAAAAGGAAAAAGATCGACAAATAATATCGCAGAAGGAAAATCCCAATAAGGAAAGAAATTTGCAAATTTTGCATTTTCAAGAAATATTCCTTTGCCATAAACCACAAATGCAATGATATCTCCGATAATATTTGCAACACTTAAACAAATGTTGCCAACCACACAAGATCTAGTTCCCTTATAGCCTCTTTCATATATAGAATATATTAAAGAAAAAAAAAAAAGTAAACATGAATCCTAACAAATCAATCCATATACCTTGTTGTCGTAATGCCTTGGAAATGCTAGAAAATCCTATCTAAATATGTTTATTCTTTGCCTTTCTACAAAGAATCAAATGAAATTGAAAGTTATTCCTAAAAAAATATAATCAAATGGAAATGGCTAAACAAAGAACACAAAAACGTACATCTAAAAAAATAAACAAAACAACAACAACTAGTTCGTTACTCCAACACTTTCTAAAACATTTACATTTTCGGAGATCATTGCCTCTCACCACCTACACAAAGTAAGTCACCATAATTCATCCAATTAACCAAAGTAAGAACTTTATGACCATAAATTTTCTCTCCAAAAAGTAATTTGAACAAAAACAAAAGAGAGGAAAAAAAGAACTTGGAATTGTTATCACTCAATCGTATCAATTACACCGTAGTACTTATTTGTAATGATAACACAATTACAGTGACTCCCGAACAACTTTATTACTCAACTGTACACCTAAACTCCCCATATATTTGAGACTTCCTCTCAAGGAAACTTAGACTCCCCTAAGTGATAGTATCAGCGAAGAATGTCTTAAGCTTCCCCTAAGCAAGACTCCCTTTTTGCAAGGCTTGAGCTCCCCTCAAGTCATGAGACTTTTTCTCATTGGCATTGTATCTTTTCTTTTAAGAACAAAGTTCCTTTTGCTCGAAAGGCTTAGACTTCTCCCTAGCTCTGAGAATCCCTTCTCACATGAATCGTGATACACATAACATAAACAAAATGGAGTATGTCTCCAGGTGATGCAATTATCTCTTTCGTACATTGTCAATATACTTACAATGAAGAGCAACCCTAACTTCCAAAACAGTCGCATACTAAAAAAAGAAAAAGATCGACAAATAATGCCGCAGAAGGAAAATCCCAACAAGGAAAGAAATTTGCAAATTTTGCATTTTCGAGAAATATTCCTTTACCATAAACCACAAATGCAATGACATCTCTGATAACATTTGTAACACTTAAACAAATGTTGCCAACCACACAAGATCTAATTCCCTTATAGCCTCTTTCATATATAGAATATATTAAAAAAAAAAAAAAAAGTAAACATGAATCTTAACAAATCAATGCATATACCTTGTTGTCGTAATACCTTGGGAATGCTAGAAAATCCTATCTAAATATGTTTTTTCTTTGCCTTTCTACAAAGAATCAAATGAAATTGAAAATTATTCCTAAAAAAATATAATCAAATGGAAATGGTTAAACAAAGAACACAAAAACATGCATCTAAAAAAACAAACAAAACAACAACAACCAGTTCGTTACTCCAACACTTTCTAAAACATTTACATTTTCGGAGATCATTGCCTCTCACCACCTACACAAAGTAAGTCACCAAAATTCATCCAATTAACCAAAGTAAAAACTTTATGACCATAAATATTCTCCCTAAAAAGTAATTTGAACAAAAACAAAAGAGAGGAAAAAAAGAACTTGGAATTATTATCACTCAATCGTATCAATGCTGACATAGATTTTAGAGTCATGTGCCCTTTGGTCCTATTTCGATGTCTATTAATTTAGAATAGTTACTTATGAACAACCGACAAAAATAAAATCCTACAAAAACTTAAGTAAAAGGAAAATAAATTAGGATGATTATCGTAAAAGGGACAAAAGTCTCCTTATGAGAGGTGTTTCATTTTTTTTAATTTTATAGTTCTATAACACGTGCATATAATAATTAAGAGTTAAAATTTCTCTCTCAATTTGATTGTTGCCCAATTATGAATAAACTCATATTAAACCTTTCTTTTGAAAGATTTAATATACTTTATATTTGCTATATTTAATTTGGTATATCCATGATATAACTTATATACTTTATGTTTGATATATCAATTAAAGTTTACAAATAATAATAATTATACAAATATTTGTTGATTGATAAATATGATATATGAATGATAATTTTGATATGTCAATTGTATAACTTATATACTTTATGTTTAGTATATTAACCAATTGATATATTAAATGGTATACTATTAATACAAGCTGATACACCAACAAAAGTAAATTTGAAAGGAAATTTTTCACAAATAAAAAAAAATATCAAATTATTTGTAGAAATAGCAACAAAAAAAAAAGGGATAGATTTCTTCTCTCATTTTTCTATTTTTGAAAATCCTCCCATTTGAAATAATAAAAAATGAAAATCTGCTTTAATGTTTTTCTTTTGCTATATTTATAAATTTGAAAAACTATTACTAAATTTGGAAATTTAATATATATATATATTTTGCTATTATTGCAAGTTCTCCAATAATAAACTTTCAGCTTTATATATGATAGATTAGTAAAAATCTACAAATATAGGATAAGTTATGACTAATAGAGTTTACATTCCTAATAGAAACAAATTAAAAACCTTAAAACTAACTTTTTTTTTTTTTTTGTTTCCAATTTTGTTATTAAGATAGTAGAGTATTTTATTTATATTTTTATTTTGGATTGAAGCTAAGGTTGTAGTTAAAGCTTTAATTATATAATAATGAAGTTTGGGTTGGATTGATAGGTTTCATTAGCATCGACTGTGGTGCAGTTGTTGACTCGGTAGACCTAAACAACGAGATCCCATATAAATCAGACAAGAATCTGATAAATTCAGGAGTGAGTGCTCAGATTTCCCCAGAATTTGCCGATTATAGCCTGCAGTATAGAAACCTAAGGAGCTTTCCGGAGGGAGTAAAGAACTGCTACACTCTCCGGCCAGAAACCGGCAAAAACAACAATTATCTCATCAGAGCCTTCTTCATCTATGGCAATTACGACGGCAAAAACTCCACCCCTGTATTTCGCATCTATCTTGGCGTTAATTTGTGGGATACCATCACCGCCGATGACTTCACAATCGAGGCAATTTACATGGCTCCCACAGACTATATTGACGTATGCCTTGTCAATATAGGAAGTGGAGTCCCTTATATTTCTGCCTTGGAATTACGGCCCTTGCCCAACTCTGTTTATCGCACTGATCCCCAACAATTCATGGCGAGGTGGACTCGACGCGATGTCGGCGGAGAAGATAAATTTAGGTAATCCATTTGGTTTTCCTTGTGTGGTGGCAATGTAAATGAATGTATGATTGATTTTATTCCTAAAACAATTCTTGTTTCTCCGACAGATATCCACAGGATATTGATGATCGAATCTGGAGACCTTATTCTGACTCGTCGTTGAACAAGATACAAACGGACGCGGACATCACACACACCAGTAATGATCCGTACAAATTACCAGAATTAATGTTGAAAACTGCCCATGGAACCCTAAATTCCAGCATTCCTTTCGTCTACGAATGGACCCCTGAAGAGGCCAGCTCTCTATTCTATTTCTGCTTTCATTTCGCTGAGATCGAGAAGTTGGCTTCTTCGGTAAGAGAAATGAGTATTGTGTTGAATGACATCCACACCATTGCACAATCTGTAATTCTCCAGTATCTCATACCACAAACCATATGCTCAACTTCTGCTGGTCTCCCTGTTAATCTCAATCAGCAAAATTATTTACGCATTTCTGCAGCCTCCGGTTCGGATCTTCCTCCCATTGTCAATGGGTTTGAGATTTTTTATATCAGAAACCTCTCTCTTTCACCTACATTCTTACACGACGGTATATCTCTTCCCTTTCACCCTCCAATTTTTGTTCATTAAAACAATAACATTAATGTGTTTTGATGTCATGTAATTTTTGGCTATATATGTATAGTTAATGCTGTAATGGATATAAAGGAGACGTTCAAGTTATTGAATAGTGAGTGGCAGGGGGATCCATGTTTGCCTGAATTTTCTGTATGGAATGGTTTAAACTGCAGCGATAGTAATCCCCCTAGGATAATTTCACTGTGAGTGCTTCCTTTTAACACTACAAACTGGACCTTGTTGCAAAATATTCAAATAATTTCTGTGAAAGCAGGAACTTGAGTAGGAGCAAGTTAACAGGAGAGATCCCATTTTCCATCTCCGATCTCACTCAATTGGAGACTCTGTACGTGCCTCACTGTTTTACATGAAATTAAACTCCCATTGACAAAACCCAATACATATAATAGCTCTTCCTTTGATTTTAATCTTCAACCTGCTTTTTTATCTTACAGGGATTTATCATACAATGACTTAAGTGGACCACTTCCAGAATTTCTAGCGCAACTGCCTCTTTTAAAAATCCTGTAAAATAATAGCTTTTTCAACCTTCAATTCTCAATTGCAAGTAAAACATTTTGCAAGATCAGTATAACTGATTAGATTACTGATTTCCTTTTGACCATTTTTTTTGCAGCAATTTAACTGGTAATAATCTTGGTGGCACGGTTCCGGAAGCACTTCTTGTGAAATCTAGAGATGGAGTTTTGAATTTGAGGTCCGACTAAGTATATTCCCCAAACTCAACACAAAATTCATATATTCTTCTCGTCACTTTCCTTCTATTTTGTGATTTATATTCTCACTTTCTTCTTCTTCCTCTTGTTGGAAGCAGAGTGGCTGATAATCCAGAACTCTGTTTGTCACCTCCTTGCAAGAAAAAGAAAAAGAAAGTTTCTGTTCTTCCTGTTATCATTGCTGTAGTAGGAACCGTCATCCTAATTATAGCCTGCTTGGTCTTACTTTTAATCTATAAGAGAAGCAAGAAAAGTAAGTCATGTGACTTCTTGATGCCGCTTTTATGTTTCTGATGATAAGTATTGGGCCTTAGAGAGAATTTAGAGAGAAGAAGTACCTGCTTGTAAATTTGTCTTGTGGATTATTTATTGTAGAGAAATCGATGAAGTCGATGGAAGAGAAAATTTCACTGAAGCAAAAACATCGAGAGTACAGTTACTCTGAAGTTGTGAGTCTCACAAATAATTTCAAAGACATCATTGGAGAAGGAGGATTTGGAAAAGTATATAAAGGTGCTTTGAAAGATAAAACTTTGGTTGCTGTAAAGCTGCTCTCATCAACATCAAAGCAGGGTTATAAGGAATTTCAAACTGAGGTTATGAATAATATATGTTCTAAAAGATTACAGGACCTTTTCCTTTTTTTTTCTTTATTTTTTTTTCCGCTTTTCCAATTCTGATTGAATTCATATGATAATGCTTCAGGCACAACTCTTAATGATCGTTCATCACCGAAACTTGGTTTCTCTTGTTGGATATTGCGACGAGGGTAACACCAAGGCACTCATTTATGAATACATGGTCAATGGAAATTTGCGGCAACGTTTATCTGGTAATCATGTTTTATGATGAAATTTCACTTTCTATTGTCTATCAGAGGTAGAATAATATCAAAATGTAAAAGATAAAGCAGTAATATATAACCTAAAATGAAGCCTGTTATTGAGTAGTCCCACTCAAGTCTAAACTCAATAAAATATTGTTTATCTTCGTCCCTTTCTGCTCCTTCTATTTATATCCTTTTTTTTTTCTTTTGTCTAACTACTAATGCCTCTACTAGCAATATTCTTACTTCTATCCTAATAGAATTTCTATCAAAATCCTAGAACCCTAAATTTGTATAGGAAATGAAGTCTTGAGACAAATGTTCCCAAAGACGTGTGGATGATAAATCCAGAATTTTGCAGTGTGAGGTTAATTAAAATTAGAATTAATAGGTTTGTTTCGGCTGCAGAGACAAGTACAAATGCTCTGAGTTGGAATGAAAGACTTCAAATTGCAGTGGATGCAGCACATGGTTACCATCATCATCAACCTTCTACTTTCTCACCTTTTTTCTTCATTATTATTATTGTCTTATTTAATTATTTTCTTTCTTTCCTCTTCCCTGGATGTTTCAGGGCTTGATTATCTACACAATGGTTGCAAGCCAACAATAGTCCACAGAGATTTAAAACCTGCCAACATACTATTAGATGATATGATGCAAGCCAAAATATCTGATTTTGGATTGTCTAGAACTTTTCAAGTTGAAAATCAATCTGAAATATTAACACAATTAGCTGGAACGCCAGGGTACTTTGATCCCGAGTAAGTACTTCAATTGGTTTCATCTTCTATGCATGATGTCGGAAAATTGATGTAATTTGTTTTGTTTTTCAGAAGCCAAACACTTGGACATTTGAATAAGAAAAGTGACGTTTATAGCTTTGGGATAATCATATTTGAGTTGATCACTGGATCCCCTGCAATAACAAGAAGCCACAATGGCAATAGTATCCACCTTCTAGATTGGGTTGGTCCAGTAATGAAGAAAGGGAATATTGAAGATGTGGTTGATATGAGAATAAATGCCGAAGTTAACAATAACTCAGCTCGTAGAATGGGCGAGATAGCAATGTCATGCACCCACCCAAATGGTGACCAAAGGCCTGACATTAGTGTTGTCTTGGAGGAGCTTAAGGAGTGTTTGGCAACTAAGAACAGTTTCAGAAAGTTATGAATTTTCTTCAGCAACTTTATATGAGTTAGATGCTGGTTCTCGGTCTTAGGTAATTGTATTTCATTCTTACGTTCAAAGCTAGTTGGTTGACTGTGATTTGGAATTTCTGGTATTTATATAGCACATGAACATGTTTAATGGCTTAGAAAAATATTTTCAGAATTTAACAGAAATATTAAGCTAAGGCATTATTTTGTAAAATTGTGTTCTCGTTTTCGGACCATGAGTTCATTGTACTTGGTTGTGAAAACATGTATAAAAATACTGGAGACCGTTGAGGCTTCATCCCTTGAATTTGGTAAAATACATGGACAATTGATTGATAAGAAGATACTCTTTGTCAGATTGAGGGTTTCTTTCGTTTGTTTTTATCCTATTACCGGATTGTGGTACAAAGAAGTTGAGTAGCTTTCGTTGGAAAAATCTCTGTTATGGCAAAAGGTATCGTGTAGAGTTACATAATGCTATTCCATTGTGTAATAACAGATGTAAGGTCGTAATCACAATAGAATGGAGTGAATTTACACTAAGTTAAACATGTATACAAAAGGTGATCAAAGAATTTTTTGGAAATCCTTCGTTTTTTCCTTAGAATATTCAATGGTTACGTTCATTCCAAACAAGTAAAAAGAAAGCTTTGATGATGAAGGTCCATAGAGTTGCTTTCTCGTTCTTGAAAGGATGACCAATAAGCGTCATATTCAAGAGGGTTGTTGGGTCGTTGAGAAATACCATAGGATAAATGAAGTATGTAAGGATTTTTATTTTTTCCAAAAATATGCTAGCAAAATCACAATGCACCAACATGTGCATAATGGATTCACAGTTATGGTAGCAGAGACACACCAATTAGGAGCAGACCCGATCCATGGGGCCGTTTTGATGAGGACATCAGTTGTATTGATGCTTTCATGACTGACTTCCCATAAAAAGAACCAAACCTTTTTTGGAACAGGGCATTTCATTTTTATAAAGGGATGTGTTCATATCATTACCAATTGAAGTAAGATGAATTGAGATAGGTTTTGTGGTGTACTTGCCAGATTTATCAAGGGTCCATTCCCATGAATCCTTTACCGTATGGCTATTGGACGGCACAAGAAGTGTGGATATACAAACCATTCATTAATCTCACTATCATTGAGATTTCTTCTAAGACCAAGGTCCCACGCTTCATAACTATTATTCCAACATTGGGTTATGGTTAGGGGTGTACATGGGCTAGGTTGGGAGTGTTTTTAGGTTCAACCCGAAAATTTGGGTTAGTTTAAAAATTCGGGTTGAGTTGAATTGTCGGGTTATAACTTATTTTTTTCTTTTTAATTAAAAATATGTAACTTTATATACAACACATGACTAAAACTAAAATCTCATAAAATTCAAATGCTAAATACCAAATATCTATGATATTTATTGTAAACTTTCAACAAAGACAAAGATCATAACAATTTTTTAAAAAATATTAAAAATTCACAAATGAATCAATACAGTAATTAAACTTTAAACAAAGAGAAATATATATTATTAATACATATAAAATTTGGGTTGAGTATATTTTTTTTAGCCAACCTACGACCTAATCCAACTCAACAAAAATATACAAAATTTAACCCAACCCAAGAACAAAACTAACCCAACCCAAATTGGTAGTCTGGGTTACTCTGATTATCAGTTTATTTGAACACCTCTAATTATGGTAGCCTCTTTTTCCATTGAGAGCACATGAAGTCTATCCTTGAGTGGTGTGGAGTCAACCCAAGTGACCTTCCAAAAAAGGTACATTCACCGTTGTCAACAATGTAATTTATAGGCCAACATGAAATTTATGGTTGGTAGTAAAACACTGATTCTCCTCTTGAGACTGAATTCGATCTTCATATATTTCTTGAGAGATTTTCTTACGAAGTTTTGTTATAGCATCTATAACAGCCTCGAGTTTAGGTGGACAACCCGATAAATACACATCGACAGGAATTAACTTAGAGATCAGTTTGTCTGGTAATGTACTTCCATGGACCTTTAGCCAATCTAAACTGACTGCTTCGTGGTTGGAGAGAGGCCATATTTAACATCAATTAGGATTCTCTAAAGGTAATCTTCCTCAATGTGATATCTCCAAATCCCTTTGGCTAAGAGAAAGGTAATATGTAGGAAGGTTGCTAAGAGTGGTTTGTATAAAAGTGAGATGACCGCATTTAGAGATATAATTTTCACGCCAACCATCAAGGCGCCTCTCAATCTTTTCAATAATGGGTTCGCAAAATGGAATAGAGAAAGTGTTGTGTGCTAAGATGATTGATTTTGAAAATGATTGTAGAAAAATGAATTATCTATTTCTTGTCATAAAGATAATGGTATGAGTCAGACATATGATAAATTAATGTTCAAGCACACCTTGCCAATTGCATATAAGTTTTCTTAAACTAGACACAAGTATAAATCTTACTTAAGTGTCCTGGTAAGCCCAGGGTCGAACGCATGGAGTCTAGTTTAGGCTAACGCAAGATGGTCTATTGATCTGTTTGCAGTGGTTTACTAATTAAATGTATGTGTTGTAGAGTCTGTTTTTTAATTTATGCTCAACACCTCTCGATGTAAATATCACATTTATTTTATCTCTAAGATGTATGTGCTACTCAAAATGAACAGACAAATGACATGAATTATTTTATCTCTAAAATTATGAGTTCCACAAGTACTTACTCTCTTGAGTAACTAAGTGCTTTTACTTCAATCGAATGATCAGGTGGATTCAAGCAATATACTTTATGCAAATATGAAGCAAGTATACTTCACACACAAACAACTTAGTAATTCAACAGATCGAAATATGGAAATGGTTAAAATGGAGAGTGAATTAAAGTAATATATTTTGTTACATAGAATCCCAGTTCAATCAAGTAATACAATGAATGAAAATGTTAAGTAAGGGAGAAGAGTCAAGCCGTGGGGTTCAATCTCTTGTTCCCTTTTATTTATTTTTGTGTTTGTCGTTGACAACTACGTAGAAGCAAGGAGTTGTCTCTTTCGAGCTTTTCTCCGACAACACTTCGTTACCAATGGTGGGAAATAGCAATTGTTCCTCCTTTTTCTTTCTTACAATCCGCAAAGATGAAGAATTACATATTTTCTAAACTCTACAATTTCTAAGTGTCTAACTCCTTTTTTTTAAGCAGTCTCTCCTTATATAGGTAATCAACTCAACCACTTGGTGATGCGACTGCATTAAATTTCATACCCTGAGTTAGTTGTCTGCAATTCTGCCTCGTTCAGATGCCACCTGTCAGTTGCCCATCTTGCAAGTTGTGATTTGACGTTAACTGCATGAACCAAATGTATCTATTATGCGTTGGATTAGCTAGATGCATGCTCCTTGCATTGGCTTTGTTTGCAACACTTAGTAAATTCTCCTGATTCCTGCATTAAAGTGCATTAGTGATGCGATTTCTACTTAAATGGTACTTTTGCATGAGTCTATCATATATATGCAATTCTATGCATTTTTCCTTTATTATGAATGCGTTTATATCCTTTTGATCCTAATTATTCCAAATTTGAGAGAACAATAACTTATATTTCTACAAGTTTATCATACCCTCAAATTTTGAACAATGTTTGTCCTCAAGCATTCCCAAAATAATTCCTTAGCATACTCATATAGCCTCAACCTCTCATCATGTCTTTTATCCTAGAGTGTCTGAGGCTAACTTCTAGAAGTGTAATTTTTCTCCCTTCCTAAAGAAGTATATCCTCGATCTCTTATTCGGCAAGCACATTCCTCAAAAGTCATTTTGCTTTCTAAAACATTCTCATCTTTCAAGTTTTGGAATGCGTTAGAAGGTTTACTCCTTAAAAAAATATTGGGTTTTATGTCCTAAAACTCGCAGTTTGTAAAAGTTAAACATATTCTATTATCCATAAAAGATGTTATTCGACATTTCTTCAATAAAGGTATTGAATCTATTAATTGCATTCATAGAGACTAAATCCGATAAACTAAAATCCATGGCTATTACATGAATACTTGAACTTTATGTGGAGACATAAAGATGGATCAAGTTCGAGTAAATAGCCAAAACAGTCTATAGTACATGATTAAAGTTGGGTACCTTATTCTGGTAACACTATTGGATGCGGCCTACTCTGTAGCTATTATAAGTTGTTGTAAGGATACTACAAATGAAGTGATCTAGATTCGTCCATGTATTGACATGAGGAGTAGGAGCGTCCTATACAATGAGTTTGTATAAAATCAGACCAAGAAATAAGTCACTCTTACTTTATAACGCTGTTTAAGACTGATTATTTCACTTAGATGACCTAGGTGACTCGATCTTAATCCTGAGCTAACTATGAACTCCTGTTTATTCAAGATTATCCTTAGATTTGTATAGGTGAGGGTTGACTTAACAACGCCATCTCAATAAACCTTCCATTTCAAGGGTAAGACCGGGTAGATAGCTGGGGACATAGGGTGCAAGACGGAATTCACGCCTACCCAATTTAGGGATAGAAGAAAGGTTGTTCTCTTAAGTATTGAATCCAGGTCTTGAACAAGGGGCCCCATTCTCTCGCTGGCTCGAGAGGGATCCGATTTAGTGATTGGATCATAAACTGATTGTTCATTAGAGGATCTGTTGGAACTTAAGAAACAAGACACAATATCGAGGGTAAAACAACACATTGACCCAGTTGATATTACGAACAATCTATGAAGGACTTACTAGTTATGGTTATATCGTGTGAACACAAATATATCTACAGTGAGGAGAGTGCAACGATCGAGCTATAGTGATGTGACTCGATAGTTAATGAATATTGATTAATTCAGTCTAAAGAGTTTAGCCAATTAATCTTAATCATTGGAGCTCATGATTTGTAAGTCCATAAGGTCCCTCTACTAGCTCGTAAAACATGAACACCTTGAATTATTAAAATTGAGTGAATTTAGAATGATATCAATTTGAATTGTTCAAATTGATTTTGAAATTGTTCAAATTGAAAATGGGTTTTTTTGAGTTTTAATTAGTTCAAATTCAAATTAAGGTTTCCGTAATTATATTTGATATAATTAAAGTGTAATTTGTTGTAATTAAAAAAAATTGGAGAGTGTATAATATTTAAATGCTGATTTAAATATTAATTACATGAATTAGATTCATGTTTTAAATTAAATGTGTGATTAATTTGATATTTGATATTAAATTAGTTAATTAATCAAATATGTTTAATTAATTAAAAATCAAATTAATTTCCAATTTTAAAATTCAATTTAAGAAATTGGATTTTTAATTTTAGATTTGATTAATTGAGTAGCAATTAAATCAAAATTAGATTAATTGTAGAATTAATCAAAAGGGAAAGAAATTGGAAATTGGAAAAACATGAAAATGAGTTTTCCCACTTTCATCTTGAAGCATGAGGTACAACCCATGCATCTTCACACAAATCTCTCCGATTGAAGTAGCTGCTGGCCAATTCCATTACTGATGTTTCCTGCATGTAGCTGAGTAATAAAAGCACATCAAATTGGCTGAGATGAGGTCAATGGATTGAAATTTTGAAGGCAGAAAGTGAATTTCTGCTTCAGCTTCTTCTCCCTCTTAAAAACCCACAGAAACACTCACAAAATTCACTCAAATTTGAGTTCCACCACTCAAATTCAAGGCTGAGAATAGTAGATAAGATCTCTTGGTAGTTCATTGTCAATTTGGAGCTGATTTGGAGTGAAGAACAGCTTGGAATTGGAAGATTTCATGAAAGGTATGTTTATTTCAAACCCTCTTGTGAAAGCATGCTTTTAGAACTTAAAATTAAATGTAATTAGAGTGCTTAAAGATTTATTTTGCTTCCGTTGCATGCTTATGTATCATTTCAAAAAACTCTTTTTCAATGTAAGTTCTTATTACTTCTTGATGATCATCCATGCGTCGATTAAAGTAACTCACCTTTGTTTTGGATTGTCCCCACAAGTATCATGTAGACATCCAACTACGAGCAAGTACCTTTCACGACTAAACTCTTATCTAAGCTTTATTTTTTCTCTTTTCCTTATGCTTAGACATTGGAGTTGGGCTGTTTTTTGTACATCGTTTTGATCCTGTTTACCTACTATCATTTTGGCTTGCCCCCACGGATGTCATGTGGACATCCAACTACGAGTAAGTGCCATTTCCAACTAAACTCATATCAGATTGGGGTTTCTCTTGCATTGACAGTGGAGTTTGTTATTATTTTCAAAAGTTATCTCTCTCTCTCTTTTTTTGGTTGAAATGAGTGAAATTGTGAAGATTTTTGTAAAAGAGATAACACATCAACTCGAACCTCCTTCTTCCTTCCCCAAATTTTGGAGGTCAGCAAGGTCTTCATTGTTGAAAAGAACTACAAGAATGTCTTAGAAAATCTCAAAAGGAAGTTTGAGGTGAGGCTTGCACGCATGGGAAATCAAATATATGTTTCATTTAGTAAAGTTCCTAAACTTAGATTTCTAATGCCTATCTTAAACACTTTGAGTTATCAGATATTAGTGTCATCATCAAGGTATCAAAGCACAAAGCAGAACAAATGAATAATAATAAGGCAGAATAGAAGGAATATTTAAGAAAAACGCAAGGAACAAAATGATGTATATTGTATTCATGATGAAGATAAGTACATGAAATTTAAACTAGATAAACACATACAAATGTTAACTAAATAACACAATAAAAAAGCCAACACCCTAAATTTAATCATGAGGCTGGCACGTCATCCCTACGTTCAAGAGCAAGGTCTTCATCCATGAATTTGAGGGGATCTCTTAGGTGTTGCGGCAGTGGAGGCGGGGCAAACATTTCTATCAGGACTTGATTAATGTATCGTGTCATGAAGTTAAATTGGTGCCCGCGTTCACAAAAAGCATAGATAAGCCACAGAAAATACAACTGCCCATGTGGCTTCCCCTTGACGCTTTTGATCTGATCAACAATGAGTTGGCTCACATCAAGGGGTATGCGTTGCATGATACAGTAGGTGGCCAAAACCTTCTCCCTCGATATAGTTTCATCATGCATAGTGGGCATGATACGATTCCTGATCAGGTATAACCAAGTTTGTGTTGGGGAGAAGATTTCTAGATGCCATAATCATGACGCCCGTTCTTGAAATTTGCCATCTGCTCCCGGGCTTGGCCACCACTCTTATTGCATCTTCCAATTGACTTGGAGTTGGTTGCTCAATGATGCGGTTACCCTCAGCTTTAGGGTTATCCTGTGCATTGTGCACTTCTTTAATAATTCTGGGGAAGAAACGTATGAGGCAGTCTTCCACCAACACTGCATTCCTTACTTCATTAAATTCAATGTTGTAGAATGTGCGGACGAGGCAAGGCCAGATTCTTGTTAGGCTGACACACAGATGACGTCAACCTATTGCGCCGATGATGTTTGTGATACATTTTGGCAAGGGACTGCGCTCGGGGAAGAATCCCTTCTCCACGAGGATGTCAGTAAACGGATGCATCCTCCCCCTTGTTTGCTTGGGTGACTGATAACGGGCAGAAATGCATGTTATCATTGTGCTAAGTTCTTAAACAATGTTGGATTGCGTTGATAGAATATGTTAAATTGTGCCCATTAAGCATAAATTCTATACTTTTGTGGTCACATGCGTCCAATGCATTAGAACAGTTGATCTCTATGTTTTTGTGTAGAATAATGCGTTAACGCAGTGAAAAGAATGCGATCATAGGCATACATCGGTTGAACACAACTTCACCGCAAGACTTTACGTTGATCGTGCTCATAAATATTCACCCAAGAAGAATCACTGCAACATGGTGGACGCATCTAGACGAAAGGACAATTAAGATCGATGGGGCAGACAGCTGACAGCAGTCGGATCTAAATTAAGGTGACAGTCGATAACGGTCACAAGTACATCCAGCTTTATCGGTAACAAATATCTGGCGCGTCAGTCAGGAATTAAAGCTGTCCCATCTGTACAACTAGAAAAGAGAAGCAGCCTTTCACTTTTGATGCCCTATAAATAGCAAGTGCATTCTTCAGTTAAGAGGTTAAGCAGTCGACTACTTCAACTCTTTACAAGTTTCCACTTTTGTGCATAGTTTCTTTACCATTTTTACGGCAGAGCTAGAGAAGAGTGGTGACGCTGGAGATCGTCCAAGGAAGCTCGAGAGAGAACCTTGGGGAATAAGAGCAGAGAGTGGGCCGACTCTCACGAAAGCGAGAACATCTTTAGAGCACGAGTAGAAACAGTGTAACGCCTGGTGGCAAGAAATTGCTCCAGGCTCTTTACTTTACTTGCATTGTTATTCTGTACTTCATCTTATATCTATTCAATGGAAGTTCTATTTCTACATCTACTCACTCTCTTAATATGCATGAGTAGCTAAACTAGTTGAATGGGTTGAGAGGAACTAAGCTAACATGATCTAGGAAGTTCATTGCCTGCGATTGTCTTGTTTTATGTTATGAAAAATACCCCTTTAGAGTTACTCGAGAGAGAATCTAAAGAAAGAACCTAATGTCTCGAGAGAGCTAGGTTAGAATCTGGACTCGAAAGAGTAGGATTAGGCTTGCATAAACAAGAGATAGGGACTTAGAGATAAGCTCTGTTTGCCAACTTCCATAGCCAGCATCCTAGGAATAGAAGTGATATTATGTGGTCGCATATTTGTGTGAATGTCATGTCATCATCGCATAAATAGAGATAGAAGTTTATGTGTAAACCCCGTAGATTTATCGTAAAATTATCGCATGTGTTCTAGCCTTAGAAGCCGTGGCATTCATGCCGAGAGGTGGTTTAGTATTGTATGCATGTTGCATGATCGCAAAGCATGAATGCATCATAGGGAGTGTTAGCCGAAATCCTTCTCAACCCATTCACCGCATATTCATCGTATTTCCCATTACCAACTCTTTTCAAATTCCGCCGCATTTATTATTAATTTCATCAACGCAACGACCACCCAACAATCACTATTTACTTGGTTAGCACAAAGTTTTCATAAATATTACCAACGTAACTATTTTCACAAGTCCCTGTGTTCGACCCTGGACTTATCAGGAAACTCAGAGGAATTTACACTTGGATTCCACTGGGGAAACTTGAGTGCACAACGCTATCCATCCACACATATCATCTGTAATTCCACACTTCATAAAAATAAGCATAAAGTTTTTGGCGCCGTTGTCGGGGACTTCGACAAAATAGTTGTTAACGGTAATTTTTGTGAATTCTTTGCAAAACTCTCAATCTCTGGCGAACTATGACCCGACGATTGAAAGAACATTTTTAAGGAGACTGAGAGAACGCCAACAGCAACCCCAATATGATAAAGAAGAAATGGTGGAGCAGCCTAGGAATAAAGCATCAAACAACAACAATGTCATGGCAAATCCCATTCTATTGGCAAACGATCGCAATAGGCCCATTAGGGACTATGCATCGCCAAACCTCTATGATTTCTCTCCAGGAATCATGAGGCCGGCCTTAGACGGAAGTAGATTTGAAATGAAACCGATGATGCTGCAGATGATCCAGGCTACAAGAAAATTCAGAGGAAAGCGTGGCGAAGATCTGCAAGCCCACCTTCGGAGTTTTATTGAAATCTGTAATATTTTTGTGTTCCCGAACATCTCTACTGAGGAGGTTTGACTAACGTTGTTTCCATTTTCTTTCTATGATCAGGCGAGAAAATGGGCTTATTCACTCGAACTAGGAGAGATCACTTCTTGGGAGCAGGTGATGGAGAAGTTTATGAAGAAGTATTTCCCACCTACAGAGAATGCCAGACGAAGAAAGCTTATTACTAACTTTGAACAAGATATGGACGAATCAATCAGCGATGTCTGGACGAGGTTTAAAAGGCTGGTCAGAGACTGTCCGCATAATGGGCTACTAGATTGCCTGCAAATGGAAATTTTCTACCACGATTTGAATCCTCTTCGCAGACCGCTGCCAATGTGGCAGCAATTGGTGGTCTGATTGACAAGACTTATGATGAGGCGAAGAATATCCTAGACCGAATCTCCAAGAATCATGAAGACAGGAGGGAGAGCGACCAGAGATTAAGACTCAAAGACTCGGATTTTGTGCCCACATTTGTGACACTTCAGTTGGCTGATAGATCTCTGGTTCATCCAGAAGGAAAGGTGAGGGACGTGCTGATCACGATTAATAAATTCATTTTGCCAACTGATTTCATCATCCTAGATTATGAGGCCGATAAAGATGTGCCCATCATTTTGGGGCGACCTTTCCTATCAACGGGTCGTGCTCGAATTGACGTGCACAAGAGAAAGATCACTTTATGCATAAACGGACAGAAGCTCAAATTTAATATAATTCGTGCCATGAAGTTTCCTGATGAGGAAGACCTGCCAGATTCGGAAGATGAATTGAATTTGATTGAAGAAGAGAAGTCTGATGAAGAGTATGAAGAAGAGGATGCCAATGCATTCGTAGCTGCCTGCAATGCGATTGTATCAAAAACAAACAAGGAAGAAGGATCGATCACAACGCAAGAAGAAGAGCTGAAGGAAGAAAGAAAAATAACGCAACCTTCTCTCATGGAGCCACAAACCCTTGAATTAAAAACCCTACTAACACATTTGAAGCACGCATTCCTGGGGCAGAATAAGAAGCTTCCAGTCATAATTTCCTCTGTGCTTAATGCAGATTAAGAGAATTCGTTGATGAGCATTCTCAAGAAGTATGTGAGAGCAATTGGTTGGACGCTCGCTGACATCAGAGGAATTAGCCCCGCATACTGCATGCACCATATTCGTCTTGAGGACGACCACAAAGCAACCATTGAAAATCAACGCAGACTTAACCCTGCGATGAAGGAGGTCGTCAAGAAGGAGATTATCAAGTGGATGGATGCGGGCATTATCTATCCCATTGCAAATAGCACGTGGGTCAGCCCCGTGCAATGTGTGCCAAAGAAGGGCGGAATGACGGTCGTCCCCAATGAAAACAATGAATTAATACCGTAGAGGACCATCACTGGATGGCACATCTGTATGAACTACTGTAAATTGAATGCGGCCACAAAGAAAGATCACTTCCATCTGCCATTCATCGATCAAACGCTGGACACATTAGCAAGGAATGATTTTTATTGCTTCTTGGATGGATATTCCGGGTACAACTAGATCATGATAGCTCTTGAAGACCAAGACAAGACCACATTCACTTGCCCATATAGGACATTCACTTTTCGCCGTATGCCGTTTACCTCTGCAATGCGCCAAACACGTTCCAGAGGTGCATGGTGGCGATCTTTTCAGATTATCTCGAGGACTCAGTAGAAATATTTATGGATGACTTCTCCATTTATGGGAACACTTATTAAGTTTGCCTGGCCAATCTGGAGAAAATTCTGAAAAGGTGTGAAGAGACGAACCTGGTGATCAACTAGGAAAAATGTCACTTCATATTGACAGAGGGTATAGTGTTGGGACACAAGGTCTCCCGAGAAGGGTTAGAGGTGGTGATAACTTGTAGAAATACAAGTTATTTATGCCACCTTATCTAGATATTGCGGCCAAAAGTTAGTAAATATGCACTTATTGTATAAAAATTAGCCTAGTATTACAATAATTATAAATGTTTGCGATTACACCCACTAATACCATAAAGATGGAAGAGAAGCTGAATTTTACTCTGTTTTGCAGGGACCAAGTCACCGCTTGCACTCAAGGCTCATGAGAAACTGATCAACGCATCTCTGTCATATTGTGCCCATCAATCAACAATGAAGAGACGATTATCGCAATGACGGTGCAATGCGACAGTCGATCCAGAGTTTTGTTGCAACCGCATGCGTTAATAAAAACAACACCGCATGTGAACCCATGATCGGAAGATGCAGCTGAACAACGCAAAAGAAGAGGATTGAGACACGTGTACAACTAACGGTTGTGCAGACTTGACGGTTTATTGCATAACAGAAGGAATAATATCCCTCCATCTTCTGAATTGCCATAACAATCAGTGGGGACCACAAGGCCGGAGTCAAAGACTTGCACCTATAAATACCCCATGGATTTCAGAGATAAAAAGTAAGCTACTTGATACGGGGTAAGTACTACAAAACTGTTGAGAGGAAAGGCTGAGCTGAGTGCTTAAGTGAAGAAATTCGTGAAGAAGATGAGATAAGGCCGAGAGGTGAATCTTAGATCTAATCTGCCAAACACCCGATTAAAAGGTCTGTGCAAAGATCCCTGCTATCGGTGGAGCAAGCATGAGAGGGAAGCTCTTCCTACCATCAAATCCATCCTATCCGGCAAACAGATCTCCATCGAATCAGTGCCAAGACATTGGCACTTGTTTGTATCTGTTCTATCTTTTTCATCATTGTATTTCACTGTTTCTTTACCTCTGCATTCACACCATGTATCGAACGCTTAATAGAGATATTAAATGTTTCAATAGCTTTCATTTACCATTTTCTATCTATTTCCGTTCACCCGTCAATCACTTTCTTCATGATGTCTTCTTAATTCCCTTATAAGCAATATGAATTAACCAAGTACTTAATCTATGTTAAATATATAAAATGCGTTTAGCTAAGGCATGCTAGATGACATCTTCACCTGTGAGAGTAGAAGTGAAGATGCCATTCCGACCTATCGAGAGAAGGTCAGAAGAATGCATTAACTAAAGCGAGCAGTACTTCCAGACATGGAAGCAACCTTGCGTTCATTACATTAGTCTCTGTTTCACCACAGACATGTGGGAGCGCGATCGATCACTGAAAGGTGTACACCAAGAGAAGAGCGGAACAACATTTGTAGCTTCAACGCAATTGAGAACTTGCATTATTATATTCTTTGTCTTTTTCTTTCTATTCTGTTCATAAGACTTGCCACCACATTCCATGTTCTTTGCATAACTTTCACAGCCAGCTTGACCCCAGCATCTTGTAACATGAAGCCTGTATCTTGTATCATCTAGCTTAGGTTTATTGTATTTTTATTTTATTATCGCACTTTTTCTGCTTTACTCTACTTTATTGCAATTTATATACCTGTACAAACCAAACTTTTAAAGATTGAAAACCTGGTCGCATATATCATGAACATACCACAATAACCTAAATCAGTCCCCGTGTTCGACCTCGGATCACACTGAGAAACTTGCGGTGGAATTACACTTGGTTCCATAGTAGGAAACTTGTGACAACGCATGGCATACTACGTGAACATCCATAATTAACGCATATCTAGCTGTAGTATCGCATCATTTCGAGCATAGAACATCATCAATTATACATCTCAGTGTTAGCATATATAAAACGGTCAATAAGTTTATAGCGCCGTTGCCGGGGACTTGGTTAACGGTTTTATTGTTTGAGTGTGTTTTTGGTATTTTGCAGGACAGATCTCATTGTACTGGCTGTTCAATGTGGAGAGCAGCCTGACGGTTTATGAGTCCTGGTGCTGAACCGGAATTCGTAGCTGACCCTGAGATCGAGCGAACTTTCCGTGCAAGGGTATGTCAGAATCGAATTAGGCGAAAGAAGGTAGAGCATGACAGACAATAACGATAATGCGGTACTGGTTGTGAACCAAGGGGCTATTCGACCGGTCAGGATCCTGTCTTCCTGGCGGCTGGTCAAAAAATCCCGATGCATAATTATGCGACACCCAATTTGTATGATTTTTTGCTTGGAATCTCGAGGTCGACTGTGGAGGAGAATGCACGTTTTGAGATTAAGTCGGTCATGTTGCAGATGATTCAAAATGCCGGGCAGTTCGAGGGTCTGCAAGGTGAAGACCTACATGCCCATCTGACCAGCTTTGTCCAGATGTGCGACAATTTTTCCTTACCTGGTGTGACCCCAGAAAATATAAGATTGTATCTGTTCCTTTACACCTTGAGGGATGAGGCTAAGAGGTGGGTTTACTCACTGGAGCCAAATGAGATCACTTCATGGGAGCAATTGGTGGAGCAGTTCATGAAAAAGTTCTTCCCACCTGCCGTCAACATAAGGTGGCGAAAGGATGTGTTGAACTTTGAATAGAAGGAGAATGAGACCCTGAGCACCGCCTGAGTGCGATTCAGGAGACTGGTGAAAAACTGCCCACACATCGGGATTCCCGATTGCGTCTTGGTGGAAACATTTTACAATGGCCTGAACAGAGCAATGCAGGCTGTTGCTGATGACTCCGCGACAGGAGGTTTTATGGATAATACATACACGGAGGCCAAAGTCATCCTTGACCGCATCTCACAGAATATGGATGACTGGATCGACAATGGTTATGGAGGCCGAGGCGCCGATAGAAGAAAAATTGAAACAAACATTGT
The DNA here is from genome assembly GCF_027475165.1 of Benincasa hispida. NCBI lineage: Eukaryota > Viridiplantae > Streptophyta > Magnoliopsida > Cucurbitales > Cucurbitaceae > Benincasa > Benincasa hispida. The sequence goes on from NC_143486.1 coordinate 1,338,125, forward strand.
CCCTGCGGAGATAATGACCATGTTGGCCGCACAGATGGCCACGGTGACCTTGATTCTCCAATCAATGGCAAATAACCAAGGAGCCATTGCCCCACAATTAGTGCAACCCTCGGCACCAGTTCAAGTGGCCGCAATCAGTTGCGTCAATTGTGGAGGGGCTCACGGAGCTGACGTATGTCCATTGAACCTTTAGCAAGTGTGTGCTATCTAGAACAACCCTTTCAGCAACACCTATAATCTAGGCTGGAGGAGCCATCCTACCTTCGGTTGGGGAGGCAATCCCAACCTAGTGGGGCCAGTGAACCATCAAGGTGGCAGTAGAGGAAATCCCCCTTTTCACCACAATCAAGGGCAATCAAGACCGCATAACCAGCAACCATCATCGTCTAACACCTCGGGAGGCTCGTTAGAGATGCTGCTGAAGCAGTATATGGATAAAAATGATGCAGTGATGCAAGCACAAGCGTCTTCTATAAGGAATCTGGAGATCCAAGTGGGCCAGCTGGCCTCTGAGCTAAGAAGTCGAACACCAGGAACATTGCCCAGCAATTCAGAAGCCCCGAGATCTACAGGGAAGGAGCAATGTCCTTAAGAAATTGAGCAGGCAAGCCTGACCGCCTATGGAGATGTGGATTGCAATCACCCAGGACAACGCAATTTTCGATCCATATCTCAATACTATGTTTAATGCTTTATTGAATTTCTGTCTCTTTAAATTCTGAATTCTGTCTTCAATTCTTCATTTAATTCAATTTTGAATTTATGAATTTATTTCCTCATTCACTTCTCTACATTTAATTCTGTCTCGTCTTTAATTCTTTGACTTTTTTGTAATCAATGCATTGTGCTTTAAATGGTAAATGATTGAGTAATAAAGGAAAATCTATTTCCGCAAGCCACATCACTCTCGTTGATGAAAAAGATATAATAAAATTAATAACAAAAACATCAACAACAAATATGCAAGGCGGCAATGGATGCATATCAAACCAATCAGGAATGCCTTGCGTTCACCTAACTCAACTGTATTGAGTTGAGGGGTGTGTTGCGCTCGCATATATCCTTTGCCCGACCTTAGCCAAATACACTATATTGAGGTATCCTCCAGAAATGCGTTGGTTAAGGGGTGTGTTGCAGGAATATATACGCTGTTGCCCGTCCTCTGCAAAGATACAGTTGCGTTGGTGAGCACAATGCGTTATTCTTTTTTATGCATCCATTCAAATAAAATATTAAAGAAAATTTCGTTTGACAATTTGGGAAGAAGTCCAATCGATTCGTATCCCCAAGCAATTATGACTTGGCAGACGAAAGGACACTTTTTCTGAAATTCCATAAATGAGGGAGGTGGAACGACGTGCCTGTTGAGCTGCTCGAGGCCAGTCGCCGCAAAAATCGCATTGGGCCCCAGCACAGCCCAACCTATAAATACGACCTCCTCCTTCATTAGAAACCTTTTACCTCACTTTGGCAAACCAGAAACCCTAAGTGTCTTACATCCCAAACCTTTCTTTCTCCCCAGCAGCTCGAGTTTTTACCAGACCTTTCCAAGCTCATATCCATGGCTGACCAAAGCACAAACCAATCCGCTTCACCTTCCACCCCTGATCAAGTAGCCATGCGAGAGGCAGCATTCCTAGCTGCTAGTTGTAGGCTTGCTGCCCAAGCCCACACCATCCCCAGACTCGTTGGAAGATCCCGGAGAAATCCCTTGACCGTTATGCCTCCTGTGTTCAAGAGAGGAGGAAGCATTGAGAGCATGCCTATGCCAACACCTGCCGTCTCCATTGAAAGCGAAAGGAAGAGACGCGATGATATAGAGGTGTTTGGCAACATCTTAAGTACCTTGGAGCAAGAAGGTGGACTGCCCGAGGCCGGGGTTGTAAACCAACCACTACCTACGGAGGAGGAGGCAGCAGTAGTGGCAGATGAAGCAGTGAAGGATGGAGTAGTGGTGGTGGAAGAAGTGGTGGTTGAAGAAGAAGAAGCGAAGAATGATGTTCTGGTCCCTGGGACTCAGGATGCAACTGTCATCGCAAAAATTTATGACAAACCTCCAAGAAGAAAAGAAGAGGAAATTGCGATCAAAGAAAGAGAAGAAGAAGAGATCGCAATTGAGGAGGCCAAGGAAGCGGAGGCTACATTAGTGGCCCCTAACATTAATGGAGGAGGTTGCAGGGAATACGCAGCTAGAAGAGGCTGAGAAGGAAGATAGGAAGAAGAAGAAGGGAAAGAAGGCTGGATAGGCGAAGTCTTTACATCATCGCAAGGCAAGAAAGAACAAAGAGCAAAAGGATGATAATGAAGATGAAGAGGCCAAGAAGGAGAGAAAGAAGAAGAAGAAAGAGGAGAGAAAATTTTTGTCGACGTGAGAAGAGGCGCCTGAGAGAAGAAAAAGAAGCAAGGCAGAGGGTTGCGAGCTCTGAGAAGGATGGAGAATCAACCTCCGTAAGGAAGGATAGGGGGGAAACAGCGCAACCTGAAGCAACGCAATTGGTTGCGACAGATGAAGGAGAAGAAGCAGAGGGAACCCCCCTAATGCAGCGTCACAAGGAGAATGCGCTGTAAGGGTACAACATTAACCCTCAAAGGTTAATTTTGGTGTTGGAAGAGGAAGAGAGAAAAAGAAAAGAAGAAGAGGAGAAGAAAGAAAAGATGGAGAGGGGCAAGCTCATCATCGCATAGGGGAACAGAAGAAGAAGATTGGAGTTTGAGGGGATGCGAAGCAAGAATGAGTTTGCTCGACTTGAAGGGATCCGGAAGCGCGAAGAGGAACAACACTTATTGTTGGCCTCTGAGCAATTTGAAGAGGAGTTTGCGAGAGAAGAAAGAGAAGAAGAAGAAGAAGAGAGAAGGAAGAAGGAAGAAGGAAGAAGAAGATAGATTGTTGTTGAAGGAGAATAGGAGGAAGCGCGAAGCCAATAAACGGCGCTTATATAATAAAAAGGGCACAGAACTCACTAAGCGTGAGAAAGAAGAACAACGCAATGAGCCAGAAAAGAAAGAACAACAAGTAGCCCGCCTTGCGCTGGCAAAAGGCAAGGCTATAGCAAAAACCAGCGAACCCACGACGGCCAAGAAGCGATCATCAAAGAAAAAGGAAAACGATGATATTTGATCGAGATGGGCTTCTTTCCTGCGCCGAATCCACTACCTAACCTCATCATGAGTGTAATTGTGGAATATGGGTGGGACACATTCTTTCAGTGCCCATCCATAATAGTGCTTCGGGTATTGTGAAGCTTTTACCACGGGCAGTTACATGGAGTTAGGGATGCGGTGACCTTTAAGGGAGATACAGTATCCTTCAACACAAGGGACATCAACGAAATTTATCAAATGAAGGACAACCCTGATGCACCAGGGAACAAGATGATTGATGATCCCACAGAAGAACAGATGAAAGATGCGTTGAGGATACTAACGCAACCAGACACGAAGTGGTCGGTCTCGCCCAGAGGCATCCGTACCTTAGAGTCCAAGTACTTGCTACCGAAGGGAAGGCTCTGGGTTTACTTGGTTAAGAAGCGGCTGATCCCAACAACACACGATAGATCTGTATCAAGGGATCGGGTCATGACCGCGTATTGCATAGCCCACGATATTCCTATCAACGTAGGGCAGTTGATCGTGAGGCAGATTAGAGCATTAATGGGGCATGTTCGGGGGTAGTACTTCTTCCCATGGATCGTTTTAAGTCTATGCCTGTCTATGGGTGTAGGCGTCGATGAGGAGCCCATGCCAGAAGTCCACGGCCTCATCAACATAAAAATATTGAGGATGCTTCTCAAAGATTCTCCACACTGCCCCGAGCTGCTAGCAAAGAGGTTTGCGATCGATTTGAATGCGCCACTGGAACCTAGACCAAAAAGAAGACGAAGAGAGGATAAGGGAAAAGAGAAGGTCCAGGAATCACCAACGCAAAATCCTGAACTTATGGACCCTCTTCCCTTAGTCATCCGACCTCCAAGCTCTCCGAGCCCGCCAACGCAACCCTCTTCCCCCTTACATGAGCATTTTACAAACCTTCTTCTTGTCCTCAACTCTTCTGTTATTTACCCAGCAACCCTACCTTCACCAACAACTTCATCACCACAACCCACCATCCCACTGCCGCAAGTTGATGACCCACACGATTTGGGTGAAGGCACATCTGCCCAACCCCAAAACGGTGTTGGCAAGACATCGCAGGCACAACCATCCTCCACCTCCATGGCTGCTGAGTTAGCTGAAATGAGAACCCTCTTCTCTCAACAACATCACTTCTTCAATCAACAATTTGAGGTAGTAATGGATTGCATTGATGAGATTCAACGTAGTGCTGTGACTTCAAGGGAGGCACTCATTAATATGCAGCGCAATATGCATAGGATCTTCCTGTAGTAGAGACAGATAGTGGAGCACAATCAAGAGTATTTCAACTTTCTTACCGCCTATCTGCATGGTCCAATGGTGCCTCTGCATCTAAGGTAGCACTTACTATTTGATGATGCTCCTGTTGCACCGCCTCAACATCCTTCGCCGAATCCCTCTGCTCCTCAACCTTAATGTTTACACCCTCTTCAAATATGATTTTTTTTCCTATGCGGCCATTCTTTATTTGTATTCAATTCATTTATTATTTGTAAAGTAATTAAATTCTTTGACTCTTGTACAAGCAATAGAAAATTTTTGTAATACATTCATTTGTAATTTATTTGTATACTTTGTTAATAGTCAATACAATCAGAGTATATATTCACTCCACTTTTTGCCTGTGCCTTTTTCTTTATCTTCCTTTGCTAATTTTTGTGATGTTCTAAATCTCTTATTTTTATGATCTTCATTGAATTGCTAAGATGTATTATATGTTTATACTTAGAAACATTTACCATACTTAGTAAATTCTGACTAAAAGTTAGTTAATTCTTAGTTTAGTAGTACTTTACCTTTTATCTTTCAAAGTTCTGCTCAAACCTTCTTTTTGAAATTTTCTTCTAAGTGTTTGTCTAGTCTCTCCAAACAATGCAATGAGGACCTTGCTCATCTTTAAATTTGGGGATGGGGAAGGTCTGAGCAGATGAGATCAAGATTATGCTGTATTTAAGAAAAATGTGTCAATTTGCATTTAAAAAACAAAATTTTTCATTTTTGCGAAACTCCAATGTCAGCACAAGGGAAAACCTCAAAACTGTCTCAACCTGATAAGAGTTTAGTTGTAAAAGGAGCCTGCTCGTAGTTGGATGTTCGTATGACACCCGTAGGCGCAAGCCAAAACGAAGGTGGTTTTCCAAGAACAACGCAGTATGAAAGAAAAAAAAAGAAAGAAACAAAAACAAAAATAAAAGAATGCAAGAGACAACTCCTCTAATCCTCATGAGTTGAAGTTGAAATTGGCACACAACCGTAGTTAGATGTTCGCATGGCACCCGTGGGGATAAGCCAAAAAGAAGAGTGTAACCATGACCAACAATCTCTAAATAAAGAAATGACGCAAATTTTTGCTCATCGAGTTGTTTTGACAAAGAAGAGAGAAACATTCTATTTTGAAAACTAGAAAAGCATCTTTGAGCATAATTTTTTCATATAGAAGAATAAAGTAGGGCTTGTTAAGAATTAGCAAGGATAGAAGAAAATTTCGATGTCAAGTAATGTGCCTAAGTGTAACATTCGGAGTAACCAATCGTCGCAAAAATAGAGGATAGGAATTGAGCATGATTGCCTTAGTAGAAGATATGCTTGAGGACAAGCATATATCTAAATTTGGGGGTGTGATAACTTGTAGAAATACAAGTTATTTATGCCACCTTTTCTAGATATTGCGGCCAAAAGTTAGTAAATATGCACCTATTGTATGAAAATTAGTCTAGTATTACAATAATTATAAATGTTTGCAATTACACCCACTAACACCATAAAGATGGAAGACAAGCCGAATTTTACTCTGTTTTTCAGGAGACCAAGTCACCGCTTGCGCTCAAGGCTCACGAGAAACTGATCAACGCATCTCTGTCACATTGTGCCTATTAATCAACAATGAAGAGACGATTACCGCAATGACGGCGCAATGCGACAGTCAATCCAGAGTTGTGTTGCAACCGTATGCGTTAATAAAAACAACACCGCATGATCGAAAGATGCAGCTGAGAAACGAAAAAGCGGAGGATTAAGACACGTGTACAACTAACGGTTGTGTAGAATTGACGGTTTGATTGCATAATAGAAGGAATAATATCCCTCCATCTTCTGAATTGCCATAACAATCAGTGGGGACCACAAGGCCAGAGTCAAAGACTTGCACCTATAAATACCCCATAGATTTTAGAGAAAAAAAATATGCTACTTGATACGGGGTAAGTGCTGCAAAACTGTTGAGAGGAAAGGCTGAGCTGAGTGCTTAAATGAAGAAATCCGGGAAGAAGACAAGATAAGGCTGAGAGGTGAATCTCAGATTTAATCTGCCAAACACCCAATTGAAAGCTCTGTGCAAAGATCCTTGCTACCGGTGGAGCAAGCCTGAGAGGGAAGCTCTTCCTACCATCAAATCCATCCTATCCGGCAAGCAGATCTCCATCGAATCAGTGCCAAGACATTGGCACTTGTTTGTATCTGTTCTATCTCTTTCATCGTTGTATTTTACTGTTTCTTTACTTCTGCATTCACACCATGTATCGAATGCTTAATAGAGATATTAAATGTTTCAATAGCTTTTATTTACCATTTTCTATTTCCGTTCACCCGTCAATCACTTTCTTCATGATGTCTTCTTAATTCCCTTATAAGCAATATGAATTAACCAAGTACTTAATCTGTGTTAAATATATAAAATGCGATTAGCTAAGGCATGCTAGACGACATCTTCACCTGTGAGAGTAGAAGTAAAGATGCCATTCCGACCTATCGAGAGAAGGTCAGAAGAATGCGTTAACTAAAGCGAGCAGTACTTCCAGACATGGAAGCAACCTTGCATTCATTACGTTAGTCTCTGTTTCACCACAGACATGTGGGAGCGCGGTCGATCACTGAAAGGTATACACCAAGAGAAGAGCAGAACAACATTTGTAGCTTCAATGCAATTGAGAACTTGCATTGTTATATTCTTTGTCTTTGTCTTTCTATTCTGTTCATAAGACTTGCCGCCGCATTCCACGTTCTTTGCATAACTTTCACAGCCAACTTGACCCCAACATCTTGTAACATGAAACCTGTATCTTGTATCATCTAGCTTAGGTTTATTGTATTTTTATTTTATTATCGCACTTTTACTGCTTTACTCTACTTTATTGCAATTTATATACCTGTACAAACCAAACTTTTAAAGATTGAAAACCTGGTCGCATATATCATGAACATACCACAATAACCTAAATCAGTCCCCGTGTTCGACCTCGGATCACACTGAGAAACTTGCGGTGGAATTACACTTGGTTCCATAGTAAGGAAACTTGTGACAATGCATGGAATACTACGTGAACATCCATAATTAACGCATATCTAGTGGTAGTATCGCATCATTTCGAGCATAGAACATCATCAATCATACATATCAGTGTGAGCATATATAAAACGGTCAATAGGTGGACAAAGCAAAGTTTGGCCCAATTGAAAAGCTTCCACCTCCAACCAACGTGAAGGCAGTGCGAAGCTTCTTGGGGCATGCCGGATTCTACAGAAAATTCGTTAAATACTTTTCTAGAGTAGCAAGATCATTAAGTGCATTACTAGAGGTAGACAGGAAGTTTGAATTTGACAACAATTGCCTCAACACATTCAAAATTTTAAAGGATGCGCTGATTACCGCACCTGTCTTAATTGCACCGGATTGGACACTGCCGTTCGAAATCATGTGCGACGCAAGCGGGTATGCGATGGGAGCCGCACTAGTGCAAAAGAAGAAAACTATTTTGCATCCCATCGCATATGTGAGGAAGAATCTGAACCCTGCTCAAATTAATTATACTACCACTGAAAAAGAGCTCCTGGCTGTGATTTTTGCATTGGAAAAATTCCGGGCATACTTGTAGGGAATCAAGGTACTCATTCATACTGATCACTCGAAAATCAAATATTTGATGACAAAGAAGGATGAAAAGACGAGATTGATCAGATGGGTTCTCCTCCTTCAAGAATTTGATATCGAGATAAATGATCAGAAGGGGACAGAGAATCAAGTTGTGGATCACTTGTCCAGACTGGAAAATCCCGAGGTTGACTGCAATGAATCTGAAGTGAGTGTTGTGTTTCCAGATGAGCAGCTGTTCCGCATAGAAGAACTGCCATGGTATGCGAACATCGTTAATTATTTGGTCTGTGAACAATTTCCTGAAGATTATACCTACCATCAACGGAAGAAGCTCAAGAATGAATGCATATACTACTATTGGGATGAGCCGAATTTGTATAAAGGGGGTGCAAACCAAATCATTTGATTATGCATACTAGATGCTGCTCAACAACGCATACTATCATAGTGCCATGATTCACCCAATGGAGGGCACTTTGGAGGACAACGTACTGCAGCCAAAGTTCTACAAAGTGGATTCTTCTGGCTTTCATTATTTAAAGATGCTGCTGACTACACAATGAAATGTGATCGGTGTCAACACGCTGGCAATATTTCATGGAAGAACGAAATGCCAATGAATACTATCTTGGAGCTGGAACTATTTGACGTGTGGGGGGTTGATTTCATGGGACCATTCCCTCTTTTGAACGGTAAGCATTATATCTTGTTAGCCGTTGACTATGTCTCCAAGTGGGTAGAGGCAATTGCATGCGTCGCAAGTGATGCGGTAGTAGTCTCCCAGTTCCTAAAGAACAATATTTTCACTCGTTTTGGCACTTCCCGTGCCATCATAAGTGATGAAGGATCCCACTTTGTCAACCACAGTATAAAGGAGCTGCTGTGCAAGTAGAATATCCTCCACAAAGTGGCCACCGCATTCCATCCGCAAAGAAATGGCCAAGTCGAGGTGTCCAATCGTGAAATTAAATTGATACTTGAGAAGGTAGTCAAACCTTCGTGGAAGGATTGGACAATGAAGCTTGATGATGCGTTGTGGGTATACCAGATTGCATTTAAAACACCTATAGGTATGTCCCCCTATGCGTTGGTATTCGGCAAAGCGTGTCACTTACCTTTGGAGCTGGAATATAAAGCATTGTGGGCGGTTAAGAAACTAAATTTCGATTTAAAGAAAGCAGGGGAAGTGCGAAAAATGCAATTAGTCGAGCTTGAAGAATGGAGGAACAATGCATGTGAAAATGAAAAAATTTATAAGAAGCGCATCAGGCACTGGCATGATCAACACATATGCCGTAAGAACCTCCAAGTCGAGTAGAAAGTCTTGGTTTTCAATTCACGTCTACGACTCTTCCCGAGAAAGTTAAAGTCTCGTTGGTCTGGATCGTTCATAATTCGACAAGTACTTCTATATGGCGCAGTAGAATTATCAAATGACGACGGTATCAACATATTCAAAGTTAATGGGCAGCGAATAAAGGCATACCATGGAGAATACTGGCATCGCCAAGTCGACTCTATGGAACTAAGAAACTTTGAATGAAGAAGGAAGTAGGTGGTCCCTGCGTTATCAAAGACTCGTAATTTATCAGGGACGCAAGTTTTGGGAACTTTAAGTCTTCAACTCTTTTCTCCATTACTCCAGATTTTCACTATCTCTTTAGCTATCTTTTCACTTTTCAGTCCTCTATAAAAAGAAAGAAAAAAAAAAGAAAAAGAGAATAATGCCTTTTTATTTTGTTTGAAATGATTTGACCCTCTCTTTGTTTTCCTTACAACGATCGAGGCGCTGGTTTGCGGGAACGTATGCGAAGCAACACTTATCTTATTCCTTCACCGCAACCCAACGAAGAATGAACGCCGCAAGATGGATGCGTTAGTATAATGCAGATGACAACGCTAAATTTGGGGGTGTACTTTTCCTTATCTTTACTTCAAATTTTGCGCTATCACATTGCATACTACTTTTCAAAGTTTTAGCACCGCATCCTTCTTGCCTACCACAATCATATAACAAAAAGATAACTTTAGTAGTTGCTGCATGTTTTTTTGTGCCCAGTATGATTTCAATGATGAAAAATATGCTTCTATCTCTTTCGTATATACTAGAGTCAACGTAAATCTTAGGATAGTCACCTCATGAAATATTTCTCGAAGTTAGGGATTTGTTAGCTTCCTTTCAAACTCTCTTTACAACACATTCGTTGACCATCGCATGACTTATTTCAATCTTCTGGCATATAGGACTTGAATGAAGTATCCTTGAGAAATCTAAGGGAAGAATTTTGCGGTTAACTTGCTTAAGGAATCTTTAGCTTATGCTTGAGGACAAGCATTGTTTAAATTTAAGGGTGTGATAACGGGCAGAAATGCACGTTATCATAGTGCTAAGTTCTTAAACAATGTTGGATTGCGTTGATAGAATATGTTAAATTGTGTCCATTAAGCATAAATTCTATACTTTTGTGGTCGCATACGTCTAACGCATTAGAACAGTTGATCTCTATGTTTTTGTGCAGAATAATCCGTTAACGTAGTGCAAAGAATGCTATCATAGGCATACATTGGTTGAGCACAACTTCAACACAAGACTTTGCATTGATTGTGCTCACAAATATTCACTCAAGAAGAATCACCGCAACATGGTGGGCGCATCCAGTCGAAAGAACAATTAAGATCGATGGGACAAAAAGCTGACAACAGTCGAATCTAAATTAAGCTGACAGCCGATAACGATCACAAGTACATCCAGCTTTATTGGTGACAAATATCTGACTTGTCAGTTAGGAATTAAAGCTGTCCCATCTGTACAACCAGGAAAGAGATGCTGCCTTTCACTTTTGATGCCCTATAAATAGCAAGTGCATTCTTCAGTTAAGAGGTTAAGCAGCCGACTACTTCAACTCTTTACAAGTTCCCACCTCTGTGCATAGTTTCTTTACCATTTTTATGGTAGAGCTAGAGAAGAGTGGTGACGCTGGAGATCGTCCAAGGCAGCTTGAGAGAGAACCTTGTGGCGTAAGAGCAGAGAGCGGGCCGACTCTCGCAAAAGCGAGAACATCTTTAGAGCACGAGTAGAAACAGTGTAACGCTTGGTGGCAAGAAATTTCTCCAGGCTCTTTACTTTACTTGCATTGTTATTCTGTACTTCATCTTATATCTATTCAATGGAAGTTCTATTTCTACATCTGCTCACTCTCTTAATATACATGAGTAGCTAAACTAGTTGAATGGGTTGAGAGGAACTAAGTTAACATGATCTAGGAAGTTCATTGCCTGCGATTGTCTTGTTTTATGTTATGCAAAATACCCCTTTAGAGTTACTTGAGATAGAATCTAAAGAAAGAACCTAATGTCTCGAGAGAGCTAGGTTAGAATCTGGACTCGAAAGAGCAAAATTAGGCATGCATAAACAAGAGATAGGGACTTAGAGATAAGTTCTGTTTGCCAACTTGTATTGCATGCATCCTAGGAATAGGAGTGATATTATGTTGTCGCATATTTGTGTGAATGTTATGTCGTCATCGCATAAATAGAGATAAAGGTTTATGTGTAAACCCCGTAGATTTATCGCAAAATTATCGTATGTGTTCTAGCCTTAGAAGCCGTGGCATTCACGCCGAGAGGTGGTTTACTATTGTATGCATGTTGCATGATCGCAAAGCATGAATGCATCATAGGGAGTGTTAGCCGAAATCCTTCTCAACCCGTTCATCGCATATTCATCGTATTTCCCATTACCAACTCTTTTCAAATTCCGCCGCATTTATTATTAATTTCATCAATGCAACAACCACCCAACACTCATTATTTACTTGGTTACTACAAAGTTTTCATAAATATTACTAACATAACTATTTTCACAAGTCCCTATGGTCGACCCTAGACTTACCAGAAAACTCAGAGGAATTTACACTTGGATTCCACTGGGGAAACTTGAGTGCACAACGCTATCCATCCACACATATCATCCGTAATTCAACACTTCATAAAAATAAGCATCAGGGACGTAGGTGCCACCCTTGTCCTTTCTTTTCTTGCTTCTTTTCCTTCTTGTTTTTTTATCTTTTGGCCTCTCGGGCCAACGTTCTCTCCTCCTCCTTCAACTCTTTCTTGAGGGCTCCCTTTTTTTCTCCATGTCTCGCAGGCCTATATTTCTCAAGCCTGCCCTCCAACTCGCTCGAATTAATTGGGCTTTCTTCATGCGTTGCAACCATGGGATCAGTTATAACTTCTTTATCCATTTCTTCTTCTTTTACCAGTCTTTTTTTCCTCTTTAAGTGCTGCACTAAAGACCTCTCATCCACATTTGATTGTCGTGATAGAGATGAGTTATGGTCAGCTGCCACAGGGTTAGACCCTTGCAACACTTCTTCATTCTGTTCAACAGCCATCTCCGCCTCCAGCTCAAGTGCATTGGGATCAACATCATCTAATTCTTCCTCTTATGGGGTTGATGCTCTTCCATTCCTTTCTCCTGCTTCCTCATTTGCAATCGACAGCACTTCAGTATCTCGATGCATTGGCTGATCCACCCCTTGAAACTCTTGTCTCTGGTCGAGGCTAGCTAAAATGTTTCCAAAAACCTCTTGCTCTTCTCTTCGAGCCAACTCACTAGGACTAGGCTGAGAATCTTCAGAACGCTCAGCAAGCTCCAATGCAGGAATGTTGGGACTTGATGGATTAGTTGATGGTGGTGGTATAACTGGGGGAGGGTCAGAGGGTGTATGTGGCAGACTTAAAGAGAATGCGGTAGAATGAGGGGCTACGTCGATAGGAAAGATGGTGGCTAGAAGTTCTATGGTCAGGGGTGTTGCCAGATGCACGATAGAGGATGACACAGTCCTTAAGTGCTTAGGTACAGGATCATGCATTGACAGTTGGTGTAAATTTTCATCTGGGATCATTTATCCAACACTTGACGGGTCTTGGTTTGAAATTAAATTTGTCATGCTACAAATGTTACAGATTGCAAGAAAATTTGGTGGTACCCATGGCGAAGACTAACACGCCCATATGAAATGCTTCCTAGAGATCTATAATTCATTTGTGATTCCTGGAATCACGCAAGAAGCAATTAGACTATCTTTGTTCCCATATTCACTCTGAGACGATGCTAAGCGATGGGTAAGCTCCTTGGAGCCTTATGAGATAACGATGTGGTATAAGCTGGTAAAGAATTTCATGCCAAAATACTTCCCTCCCACAGTCAATGCATGGAGGCGTCAGGAAATTATGAATTTTGAGCGAGGAGACTCTGATACACTCAGTGACGCATGAGAAAGATTCAAAAGGCTGGAAAAAAACTATCCTAACCATGGATTGCCTCTAACTGTCCAGATGGAGACTTTCTATAGAGAACCGAATGAACCAGCTCAGATGGCAGCAGATGCAGCCGCCATAAACGACCTTATGGACAAATCTTACAATGAAGCCAAAGAGATTTTGGATAGAATTGCCAAACATAGTATGGAGTGGGTTGACGATGCATATGATTCCAGAATAGATAATAGGTGGCGATGGCAAGGTGTGATTAATTCTAACACAGTAACTAATCTTTTAGTATAGGTGGCCGTAATGACAAACTTGCTGAAGAACTTAACAAAGAACAATGCAACCCATGTTAGGTTGTGTGGGTTGCGGGGTGTCGCATACCTATGATAATTTCTAGTAAAATCCGCAATCAGTTTGTCTCGTGAAAAACAACCAATTTTCCAATACATAAAACCCTGGATGGAGAAACCATTCAAACTTTTCTTGTTGTGGTAACCAAAAAAATCAAGATTAGTCTGGAACACATCACAGGTAAGGACCGCCACCTGGATTCCAGCCCATGCAACAACAACCACAACATCAATCTTTCAATAGAGGGGGCAATACGTCAAGTTCATCTTCCCTGCTTGAGAACCTGTTGAAAGTGTATATAGCCCAAAACAACGCGTTATTAAAAAGTCAAGCGTCATCAATTGGAAATCTAGAGATGCAGGTTGGACAAATTGCGAGTGAGCTGAAGAGCCGGCCGTATGGCTTCTTGCCCAGCAACACTGAAGCACCCTGATAGAATAATGGAAAGAGGAAATGTCAAGCAGTGACATTGCACAGCAGTAGACCATTAGTGGAAGAAAAAAAGTAAAGACCCAAGAAATGATAATCGTCATCCTTCAATAATACCCGTAGACACACTTATTCAAACATCTCAAGCAACTATGGTACATGAAAGAGTTAAATCAGAAAGAGCACTTGGCTCTACTAGTCATTCTTAACCAAGCACGTCCAACGTAGGGGGATTACCTGATGGATGCACTTTTCCCCTGGCGCCTACAGAAGAAGAATGACAAAAACCAGTTCAAATGATTCCTCGATGTTCTTAAGTAGCTACACGTCAAACATTCCACTCATTGAAGCGTTAGAACAGATACCGAGTTACATGAAGTTTCTGAAGGATATTTTATCAAAGAAAAGGAAGATCAGCGAGTTTGAGATTGTGGCATTGACTCAGTAGTGTGGTGCATTGTTAAACTTGATTCCCCTCTCAGTTTTCAAAAAGCTCGAGATTGGTGTGGCAACGCCTTAACATTACATCTTGTGGACAAATCCATGACATACCCTGAGGGGAAGATCGAAGATGTATTAGTAAAGGTTGACAAATTTATTTTTCTGGTAGACTTCATTATTTTGGACTATGAAGTTGACAAAGACGTCCCAATCATCATTGGACGCCCAGTTTTAGCTACCAGCAAAGTCTTGATTGATGTATATAAAGGGGAGTTGACCATGCGTGTAAACGATCAGGAAGTAAAATTCAATATGTTTAATGCATTGAAGTTCCCTGATGATGTAGAATCTTGTTAGTTTATTGAATCAGTTCAACTACTTGAGGAAAAGGAGAACCAGGAAGTGGACCAGGGATGTGAGGTCCATGCGTTGAGTGAGGGCACAAATAAATTTGAGTCGCTATGTCTAGATGAGCAGTAATCAAAACCAACGGTCCCTTCTCTGGAAGGGCCACAAATGCTTGAGCTTAAACCTCTTTCGAATCATCTTAAATATGCTTTTCTTGGCAACAACAATGCTTTACCCATTATAATTTCATCTATACATTCTCCTACCAATGAACAACTTTTATTGTAGGTATTAAAGAAGCATACGCGCGCAATAGGTTGAATGCTGGCTAACATCAGAGGAATTAACCCATCTTATTGTATGCAAAAGATCAGATTAGAAGAAGGGAAAACAAGATCAATTGAGCTTCAATGCAGGCTCAATCCTCTTATGAAGGAGGTAGTGAAGAAAGAAAACATCAAGTGGCTCGACGCAGGGGTTATCTACCTCATTTATGATAGTAGCTGGGTGAGCCCGGTGCAATGCATGCCAAAGAAAGGCGGCACGACGGTGGTCATTAATAGCAACAATGAGCTAATTCCCTCTAAAACTATTACTTGATGACGCATATGTATGGACTACAGGAAATGGAATGTGTCGACTAAGAAGGACCATTTTTCACTCCCCTTCATTGATCAAGTTTAGCCAGACTGGCAGGAAAGGAGTTTTATTGCTTTTTGGATGAATACTCTGGCTATAATCAAATCCTCATCGCCCTAGAAGACCAGGACAAGACAACATTTACTTGTCCCTTTGGAACGTTTGCATTTCGACGCATGCCCTTTGAGTTATGTAATGCACTAGGAACATTCCAAAGATGTATGATGGCTATCTTCTCTGATTTTCTAAAGCAATCTGTTGAAAGGTTTATGGTTGATTTCTCATTCTTTGGAGACTCTTATTTGACCTGCTTTAACAACCTTGAAGTTGTCTTTGCCAGATGCGAGGAGACCAATTTAGTGTTTAATTGGAAAAAATGTCACATTATGGTGACAGAGGGTATTGTGCTTGGCCACAAGGTTTCTAAGGCAGGATTAGAAGTTGATGAGGCAAAGATAGACATGATCACGAAGTTGCCCGCACCTGCAAATGTTAAGGCCCCAAGAAGCTTTTTAGGCCATGCAGGTTTCTATCGAAGATTTGTCAGGGGATTTTCCTAAATCACGCATCCACTGAGCGCGTCGTTAAAATAGAATAGACCATATGAATTTGATGAAAACTTCCAACATGCGTTCGAAACTTTGAGGCATGTGTTAACAGCAACACCTATATTGGTGGCTTCTGACTGGATGCAACCTTTCATCTTGATGCGCGATGCCAGTGATGTAGTAGTTGGAGTAATGCTGGGTTAGAAGAAGGGAACTCTTATACACTCTATCTTCTATGTATCTAAGATGCTTAACAATCTCAAGAATATTATACGACCACAGAAAAAGAAATGCTGGTGGTGGTGTTTGCAATTGAAAAACTTCGAGTATATCTGGTTGGTGCATCTGCAAAAATCTATACTGGTCACCTTGCCATTAAGTTCTTGATGGAAAAGAAGGACGCAAAGTCCAGCTTTATTCGTTGGGTACTACTATTACAAGAGTTTGACCTGAAAATTACGGACAGGAAAGAGACAGAGAATTAGGTGGCTAACCACCTGTCCTACTTTGAGAATAAGGAATGTTAGTTGTGACTGGCAGAAATTGAAGAAAAATTCCCTAACGAATGCTTGTTGAAAGTTGAAGATCGAGAACCTTGGTATGCTGATATTGTCAACTACTTAACTATCAAGCAGTTTCCTAAGGAGTTCAATGCTCAATAAAGAAAAAGGCTTATACACGATAACAAGTTTTACTACTAAGATGAGCCATTCCTTTACAAGCAGGGCCCTGATTTGATCATGCATCAATTTATTCCCAAAGTTGAGGTGTAATGCATACTGTCTGAATGCCATGACTCCCCATACGAAGGCCACTTTGGAGGATAAAGGATTATTGTAAAGGTCCTTCAAAGTGGGTACTTCTGGCCTACACTGTTCAAAAACTCAAGAGACTATGAGATCAAATGTGACTGGTGCCAACACATAGGTAATGTATAGCGAGAAATGCAATGCCCCTAAAGAACATACTTGAGGTGGAACTATTTGATGTTTGGGGCATTGATTTCATGGGGCCGTTTCCTCCCTCCTATAAACATCAATATATCTTGTGTTTAGTAGATTATGTATCAAAGTGGGTTGAGACGGCAACCTGTGCCAAAAATGATGGGGTGACTGTTGCGAAATTCTTGACAAAATACATCTTTACATCCTTTAGAACACCCAGGACGTTAATTAGCGATGAAGGTACGCATTTCATAAACCGTATTATTTCTAAGTTACTTACTAAATATAATGTTAGGCACAAGGTGGCCACCGCCTACCACTCACAAAATAATTTCAAATAGAGAAATCAAAACAATTCTAGAGAAGGTAGTCAATGCTATGGGTAAGGATTGTGCGCATAGACTTGGTGAGGCACTTTGGGCATACTGAACCACGTTCAAAACACCAATAGGAATTTCCTCGTATGCCCTAGTGTTTGGGAAAGCATGCCACTTGCCGCTAGAGTTAGAACACAAAACATTCTAGGTGATCAAAAAGCTAAACTTAGACCTGGAAGCCGCTGGAATCAAAAGCTATAATTGAACGAGTTGGATGAATAACGGCTGAAAACTGAAAATGCAAAAAATATACAAGGAAAAGACCAAACTTTGGCACGACCAACACATCGGTAAGAAAGAATTATTTGTTGGTTAAAAAGTCTTGTTATTTAACTCGCGTTTACGGTTATTCCCAGGAAAATTAATATCTAGTTATTTCGGACCATTCATCATCATGGAAATCTTCCCTCATGGAATTGTTGAACTCACTCGAGAGGATGGATCAAATGCCTTCAAAGTAAATGGGCAAAGAGTCAAACCGTACTTTGAAGGGGATGCGGAGCGTTGTAAAACATTCATTGACCTACGCCAGCCTACTTGAAGTTTGCGTCGAAGTTGTCCTTGCGTGCAATCAGATACTTATATTCCAGGGATGCTTCCTTTTCTATGCTTTTATTTTTTTTCTTTGTACATTATGCTTTCTTTTTGTTCTTGTTCAAAATTTTGTTTGGCAGAGAATTTTTTAATGCCTTTTGAATGTATGTTTGACATTACTTGTTGACAAAGACAACCAAAATCATTGTTAACTTGAGTTGAGGAATTTGAATCGGTGCGATAGAATCAAACCAACGCATGACCATGTGATGAAATTGAAAAAGTCGTTATAATGGGAGGCGGAGCATTCGAGTGTTTGCATGGCCCTGTGCATGTCTTTTTAGGACCGCACTAAATGCGTAGACGAAACATCACGTGTAACTGACACGCGTCGTGTCTGTCCCCTCTCTCCCTCTTCATGTGTCTGCCTATATAAGCCTAGCCTTTTCCTCTCTGATTCTTCTTCTTCTTCCTCGCAATATTTCCCCTCTGCCCTAAGCTTTCTTCTTCCTTCCTTGCTGTCGTTTGTATTGCTCCGGTCACTGGAAACAATGCCAGATGCCTCTAATAGCCAAAACGACTCCCTGACCTTCGCCGGAGACAGCCCGATAAGTTCTTTCTCTTCCCTTTCCATTTTTCTTTCACCTTTTCCTCTTTCATCCCACCTCCATCGTCCAAGGTTGCTATCTCCAGCCAAGCCCAATGGCTAGTCGCTGCCTCTTCCTCTGGAAAGGTAGCTCCCCAACCCAAGCTTGCGATGTCTACACGAATATGCATGAAGGTAGCACCGGTGAAACAACTTGGTAGTTAAGTAGTTGACAATGTCAGCATACCAAGGTTCTCGATCCTCAACTTTCAACAGGCATTCGTCAGGGAGTTTTTCTTCAATTTCGACTAGTCCCAACTGAAATTCCTTATTCTCTAAGCATGACAAGTGGTCAACCACCTGATTTTCTGTCTCTTTCCTGTCCGTAATTTCCAGGTCAAACTCTTGTAACAGTAATACCCAACTAATAAGTCTAGGCTTTGTGTCCTTCTTTTCCATCAAGAACTAAATGGAAGTGTGGTCAGTATAGATTGTTGCAAACGTACCAACCATATATGCTTGAAAATTTTCAATATCAAACACCACTACTATTGGGTTGATGCCCTAAATCTCATAAGGTTCTATAGTTTGTAAACACATGTATGAACAAACATTTTATGGTTTATAATATGAGATATTCTATTCACTTCAGTCTATGAAATATGAGATATTGTAGTTGCATTAACCACAAACCAACAAACTAAGATCCATAGTTATCGTTGTAACTTAAGCATGTATGTGGAGACATAGAAGTGAATTGTGCTTTAAGTGATAACCTAAATGGTCTGTAGTATATGGATAAAGGAGGGATACCTTATCCTGGTGATACTACGAGTGTGGCCTGCTTTGTAGGTGTTACAAATGTTGTAAAGTGCTACAAATGATCTGATCCTGACCATTCGTATATTAGACATGCGAGCATGGATACTATATACAAAGAAGATTGTATAAGATCAGACCATGAAATGTTTAGTCTCGTTATATGACGTCGTTCATAATTGAGACTTTCATTTCACTAAGATGACCATAGGTAACATGACCTTAATCCTGAGTGAGTTGTGAACTTCTGCCTATGAGGGCAGTCCTTTGATTTGTATGGGTGTGAGTGGCCAGATCGCCGACTCAAACCTACCATTTTGGGGATTCGTGTTGGGGAGCTGGGAACTCAACTACATAAGATGAAATTCACTCCTTCCCTAAAACAAGGGTAAGTAGATAAATTGCTCCCTTAAGGGTTGATTTCGGGGCTTGAACAATGTGGCGCTACACTTTTTCTTGGCCCGAGAAGGGTTTAGTCATAGTGGGACTATGATCTATTGTTCGTTAGAGGAATCAATAGTATTTAAGAAGTTAGAAGTAACTATAGAGACAAAATGGTAAATTGGCCTAGTTGTACTTATGAGCGATTTGTGAAGGGTCATTGCATGGTTATCGTATTATTTCCAATGGACACAAAAATATATTTGTAGTGCGAAAAGTGCAGCTATCGGTCTTTAGTAGAGTGTCCGGCAGTTAACAGATGGTGGATATCGTGATTAAAGAGTCTAGTTGGTTATTCATGTACCGTTGGAGCTTCAAGCAACAGGTTCATAAGGTTCCCAGCTCAATGAATTCAAGTTGAGAATAAGTTTTTGGGTTAGTTTGAAATGTTTGATAATGGGTAGAAATGCACGTTATTACAACGCAAAGAAGTAAAACAATGAGGGAATGCGACGATAAAAACATACAAAATCATGTCCAAAAGCGTTAAACTGAGAATATTGCGATCGCATGCGCCCATTGCATAAAAACAGCTAATTTACTTATTTTGTGCAGGAAAAATGCATTGATGCAAGTAAAATTATGATCCAAGGAATTCGGTGTCCGCGCATTGAAAGATTGCGATCGAAAGTCATGCGATCGTATGCGCTCGCGAGAAGTTGCTCAAGAAGGTGGCCGCATAAAGACGGCGCATCAAGGTAAAAGCATAATAAATCATGATGGGATGGAAAGCTAATGACGATCGAATCTGAATTTAGTTGACAAGTCATTAACGACACACTATAGCAAGTACACTCAACTTTTCAATGACCATTAATCAGTGCATCAGAGCAGAAGATTTATGACCGCTCATCATAGCAATCATTAGAGAGAAAAGCTTCTTCACCTTGAGCTGTATAAATATCGGATGCCACCATTGTAAAAGAGTTAACAAGTTAGATCAGATACAAAGTAGATAGTCATTAGTCTGTTCATAGTTACTCTTACACTTAAAAGACGGAGATGAGCGAAGAGAAGAAGACACCGAGAAATCATTCCTGGACAGCTCGAAAGACCGACGAGAAGCGCTTCAAGAGGAGAGAGGGCTAACATTTGCGAAAGCAAGGATATTCTTCTAGGCAGAGTTGGAGTGGAAAGACAATGTGAAAGGCCACGGGAAGCAAGACATTGCTACCGGGCTTCTTATCTCTATATTATATTCTTATTCTGTATTTTGCATTTAATTTATAGAAAATAGAAATTGCGTTTCAACTTATGTTCAATCTCTCCATACATCGCATGAGTAGCTAAATTACTGAACGGGTTGAGAAGGAATTTAGCTAAGACTTCCTAAGATTGCGTTCAAGTCATGCGATCATACTACACACACATAACATATCATCTCTCAATGCAAATGCCATAGTTCCTATTTCTAGGACGCATGCGATGTATACGATAATGTCGATAGGACTTATGTCTAAGCCTCTATTCTTGTCAATGCGATGATGAATGATGCACACATACACAAGGTGACTGCATACTATCATATCCTATTTCTAGAGTCCATGCGATGCGTAATAGCAAACAAAACTTGCATGTGACCGCATACTATCATATCCTATTACATCGCATACTCATTGTAATCCTCGATTTCATCAACTCTTTACCCGAATCCGTCGCATAGGATTTATACTTAAACAAAACACCAACCAACTTATTTGTTTTTGCCACCACAAAGGAATCAAATTTACTGTTGCAAAGTAACTCAGTAGTCCCTATGTTCTACCTTGGACTTACCAGAAAACCTAGTGAGATTTATACTTGAGTTTTACTAGGACAACTTGCATGTGCAACGCATAACTCATCACTGCAAACATACACCATAATCGCATCACATTTACAACGCATCAATGTTCAAATTAACAAGAGGGAATTTGATTATATCTGATATAAATAAATTAATTTAATTATATATGATATAATTGATTTAATGTATTTGATACATTATTATTTGACTGGATGAATTAATATAAATATGATTTATATTAAATGCCATAAAAGAGAAAAAGAACTATGGTTTATATGTTACATATGATGGAATATTAAAACTATAGGTTATAAATATAATATGATAACTTAGTTATTGTATTTATTTATAATTTATTAATTATGGATAATTGATAATTCTTTTTCTCCAATAACCGACTTAGTGGGTGGTTACTCAGTTATTATGGAAAAGGGGATAAAATGAAAAATAGTTTTTCGGATTCATTTAACGCAAACAAAGGTAGTAAGTAATCAGATTACTTTTGACTACACAATCGAGTGTCAAGTCTATACGATAGACTTCAATCTTCTACACGATCTTTCTGTTTATTACTCGATCGTCTACTTGATCGTTTACTTCCTCCTTTCCTCTATCCAAAATCATACAGAGTCCATAACTCCTGAATTCTCACACTGAGAATACCAAGGTAATCTTGTGGGGGGTCGAGTTTTGTTTGAGGGTCGAGGATCGAGTTTTACTTACTGGTGATCAAGGATTTTCCAGTTGCTCATTGTGTTCGAGTTGACTACTGCGTTGCTAATCAATCGAAGGAAATACGTGAAGAAAGAGTTCTTGAAAGGTATTGTCACTTGATCCCTTGTAATTTTGTTAAGAAGTATCGTAATTTATCTTTAATGCATAATCATTTAAGTATGATGATGTTGATGCGTTGTAAATTGTGATGCAATTATGGTATGAGTTTGCGGTGATGTGTTATGCATTGCACATGCAAGTTTTCCTAATAAGACCCAAGTATAAGCCGCACTAGGTTTCCTGGTAAGTCCAAGGTCGAACACAAGGACTACTGAGTAAATATGCGATAGTAAATTTGCTTCCCTTGTGGTGGCGAAAACAAATAAGTTGGATGGTGTTTTGTTTAAGAATGTTTTGTTTAAGAGTTGATGAAATCGAGAATTACAATAAGTATGCGATGAACGGGTTGAGAAGGGGTTTAGCTAACACTTCCTAAGATTGTGTACAAGTTATGTGATCACGCTACACACAAACAACAACATGTCTTCTCTCAATGCAAATGCCATAATTCCTATTTCTAAGACCCATACGATGTATATGAAAATGTCGATAGGACTTATGTCTAAGCCTCTATTCTTGTCTATATGATGATGAATGATGTACACATACACAAGATGACTGCATACTATCATATCCTATTTCTAGGGTGCATTCGATGCGTTAATTGCAATAGAACTTTTGTCTAAGTTTCTATCTCTTGCTTATGCGGTTCTAATCTGACTCTCTCAAGCCTAGATTCTAATTTGACTCTCTTAAGCCTAGATTCTAATCTGACCCTTTCAAGTCTAGATTCTATCTTTAGACTACTCTCTTAAGTATCTCTAAAGGGTGAATGACGCATACATAAGACAAGATGACCGCATAAAATGTAAAGGTCATGCTAGCTAAGTACTTCTCAACCCATTCGAAAATTTAGCTACTCATGTGAAGTATGAAGATATTGAACATAAGTTGAAATGAGATTTCCATTTTTTATAAATAAAATGCTAAATACAAAATAGCAATGGAAAGTAGAGATAAGAAGCCTTGTAGCAATGTCTTGCTTCTCGTGGCCTTTTACACTGTCTTTTTCACTCCAACTTTGTCTAGATGAATATTCTTGCTTCACCTAACTAAGTACTTCTCAACCCATTTGAAAATTTAGCTACCCATGTGAAGTATGGAGATATTGAACATCAGTTGAAATGAGATTTCCATTTTCTATAAATAAAATGCTAAATACAGAATAGCAATGGAAAGTAGAGATAAGAAGCCTGGTAGCAATGTCTTGCTTCCCGTGGCCTTTTACACTGTCTTTTTTACTCCAACTCTGTCCAGATGAATATTCTTGCTTTCGCAAGCGTTAGCCCTTTCTCCCTTTGTAGCGCTTCCCGTAGTCTCTTGATCTGTTTGGGAATGATCTCTCGGCTTCTTTGTCTCTTAGCTTGTCTCCATCTTCTAAGTATAAGTATGAATATGAACAGACTAACGGCTCTCTAACTTGTTCTCTATTCTATATCTGGCGATCCCTGGTACAATGGTAGCCTTTAGTATTTATAGAACTCAAGGTGAAGCAGCTTTTCTCTCTAATGATTGCAATGATGGGCGGTCATTAAATCTCCTACTCTGATGTGCCGATTAATGGTCATCGAAAGTTGAGTGTACTTGCTACAGTGTGGCTTTAATGGCTTGTCAACTAAATTTGGATTTGACCGTCATCAGCTTTTCGTACCATCATGATTTATTATACTGTCACCTTGATGTGCAGTCTTTATGTGGCCACCTTCTTGATCAACTTCTTGCGATCGCATACGATTGCATGACTTTACGATCGCAATCTTTCATGCGTGCAGATGCCTAATTCCTTGGATCGCAATTTTACTTGTGCCAACGCATTTTTCCTGCATAAAATAAGTAAATTAACTGCTTTTATGCGATGGGTGCATGCGATCACAATTTTCTCAGTTTGACACTTTTGGACATGATATTGTTTATTTTTACCGTCGCATTCTCTCATTGTTTTACTTATTTGCGCTGTAATAACGTGTATTTCTACCCGTTATCATATGTGTTCTTTCATAATGGAGTTTGGAATGATCTGCTTCCGTTCACTGGTACTCTAGTTTTAGAGTTCCTTCAACTGCCAACATTTTTTTCTCTATTGTCGTATAATGTTCTTGAGATTTGTTAAGCGTCTTGGACACATAAGAGATAAGGTGTATAAGATTTCCCATCTTTTGACCCAACATTGCTCCAACTGCTACATCACTAGCATCGCACATCAAGATGAAAAGTTACATCTAGTCAGGAGCCACCAGTATAAGTGTTGTTATTAACACATGCCTCGAAGTTTCAAATGCATGTTGGCAGTTTTCATCAAATACATAAGGCCTTTTCTGTTCTAACAACGTGCTCAGTGGACACGCGATTTGGGAGAATCCTTTGAAAAATCTCTAGTAGAAACTTGCATGGCCTAAAAAGCTTATCAGGGTCTTAACATTTGCAGGTGTGGGCAAGTTCACAATTACGTCTATCTTTGTGTCATCAACTTCCAATCCTACCTTAAAAACCTTGTGGCCAAACACAATACCCTTTGTCACCATAAAGTGACATTTTTTTCCAATTAAACATTAAATTGGTCTCCTTGCATTTGGCAAGGACAGCTTCAGGTTGTTAAGATAGGTCAAGTAAGAGCCTCTAAAGACTGAGAAATCATCCATAAACATTTCAACAGATTGCTCCAGAAAATCGGAGAAGATAGCCGTCATACATCTTTGAAATGTTCTGGTGCATTACACAACCCAAAGGGCAAGCGTCGGAACGCAAACGTTCCAAAGGGATAAGTAAATGTTGTCTTGTCCTAGTCTTCTAAGGCGACGAGGATTTGATTATAGCCAGAGTATCCATCCAAAAAGCAATAAAACTCCTTTTCAGCTAGTCTGGCTAAACTTGATCAATGAAGGAGAGTGAAAAATGGTCCTTTTTGGTCGACACATTCAGTTTCCTATAATCCATACAGATGTGCGATCCCATAATAGTTCTAGATGGAATTAGCTCGTTGTTTCTATTGATGATCAAAGTCGTGCCGCCTTTCTTTGACACGCATTGCACTGGACTCACCTAGCTAATATAAAAAATGCGGTAGATAACCCCTGCATCGAGCCTCTTGATGATTTCTATCTTCACTACCTCCTTTATAAGAGGATTGAGCCTGCATTGGGGCTCAATTGTTCTTGTTTCCCTCTTTCTAACCTGATCTTTTGCATAGAATAAGATGGGCTAATCCCTCTGATGTCAGCCAACGTCCAACTGATTATGTGTGTATTCTTTTTTAGTATCTTCAATAAAGTTGTTCATTAGTAAGAGAAAGTTTAGGTGAAATTATAACAGGTAAAGTATTGTTGTTGCCATGAAAAACTTATTTATGTTGGCATGTGAGAGGTTTAAGCTTAAACGTTGGTGGCTTTCCAGAGAAGGGAGTGGTGGCTTTGATTGTCGCTCATCTAGACATAGCGGCTCAAATTTTCTTGTGCCTTCACAAAACGCATGGACTTCACATCCTTAGTCCACTTCTTGGTTCTCCTCTTTCTCAAGTAGTTGATCTGTTTAATAAACTGACGAGATTCTCCGTCATCGGGGAACTTCAATGCATTGAACACATTGAATTTTACTTCCTGATTGTCTACACACATAGTCAATTCCCTTTTATGTATGTCAATCAAGACTTTTTCGGTAGCTAAAAATGGGAGTCCAAAGATGATTGGGACACCTTTGTCAGCTTCATAGTCCAGATTAAAGAAGTCATCTAGAAAAATAAACTTGTTAAACTTTACTAATACATCTTCGATCTTCCATTCAAGGTATATGATGGATCTATCCACAAGCTGTAACATTACCATGTTAGGTGTTGCCTCACTAATTTAGAGCTTTTTGAAAATCGAGAGGGGCATCTAGTTGATATTAGCTCGTAAGTCATATAACGAATGACCCACATCTACTCCTCCGATCAAGCATGAGATTCTAAAGCTACCTAGGTCTCTTTGTTTCTCAGGAATATTTCTTTTGAACAGTGTGCCACATTCCTGAGTCAATGCCACGGTCTCAAACTCCCTGATCTTCCTTTTCTTTGATAAAATATCATTCAGAAACTTCACGTAACTCGATATCTGTACTAATGCTTCAATGAGTGGAATGTTGATGTGTAGTTGCTTAAGAACATCGAGGAAGAATTTGAACTGGTTTTCGTCATTCTTCTTCTGTAGGCATCAGGAGAAAGGTGCATCCAGACACACATTAGGTACTCCCCCTACGTTGGACGTGCTTGGTTGAGAATAACTAGTAGAGCTAGGTGTTCTTTCTAATTCAACTCTTTTAGGTTTGGTAGTTGCTTGAGGTGCTTCTACAAGTGTGTCTGTTGGTATTGTTGAAGGATGATGATTCACTTAACAACCGTTGTAACATCTACAAAGTGGTCCATATTCGAAAGTGTCCTCAGAATAAGGTACCCAATCTTATTTGTATACTGTAGACCATTTTGACTATCTACTCAAACTTGATCCACATTTATGTCTCCTCATAAAGTTCAAGTACTCATGTGATAGCCATGAATATTTAGTTTATTGGATTTAGGTTTTGAGCAATTCATATATTCAATAACAACTACAACTTCAATACTATATGTTGATTAATATAATAAGTTTATTGTTTACGAACCACGAATTTTAGGACATAAAACCCAATAAACTCCCACTTGGACTAAAACTCCAGCAGTAACACACATATTAAACATAATGTTGAGTTTCTGAGTTTTTAGAGAAATAAAATAAACTAGGGCATCACATACCCATAGCTCGTCTCCACTGGGTATCATATACCTATGGGTTTTTCTTCACTAGGTATCATATACCTATGGGTTTATCTCTCACTTTCCCTAGATTAGATAACTCGTAGTCTTAGTCTCACTAGGTGACCCTTGAACACTTCAGTCGAGAGGATTACTGTAAACATATCAGTTATATAGTAGACTTCTTATTATCAAAAAATAGAGAATGCATCCTATACCCACAACTTCTTGATTCTCGATGCCATCACCAAGAACTGATAACTTGAGTTTCTACTAAACCCAGGTTATGCCTAGGCTTTCACATAACCCTCCCACTGAAGGAAATCGGACATGAGGGTTTCCATGAATGATAACGGCCAGAAACACACGTTATTACAGTGCAAAGATATAAAACAATGTAGGTTTACGATGGTAAAAATATATAATATTGCATCCAAAAGCATTAAGTTTGCAACATTGCAATCGCATGCGTCCATCGCATTAAAACAGCTAATTTATGTATTTTATGCAGGAAAATGCATTGACGCAAGGCGAAATTGCGATCTAAGGAAATTAGCGTCCGAGCGCATAAGAGATTGCGACCGCAAGGCTACGCGATCGTTTATGTTCCTAAAAATCTGCTCAAGAAGGTGGCCGCATAGAGCTGACACATTAAGGTGGGTGCATCAAGGTGAAAGCTTAATAAATCACGATGGGATAGAAAGCTGATGACGGTCAATTTCAAATTAAGTTGACAAGCCGTTAACGACATACTGTAGCAAGTACATTCAACTTTTCGGTGACAAATACGGCGCATTAGACAGAGAATTAATGACATCTTATCAGTGCAATCATTCGAGGGAAAATGTATCAGTGCAATCATTCGAGGGAAAAAGTATCAGTGCAATCATTCGAGGGAAAAAGTTCTTCGCCCTAAGCTCTATAAATACCGAAGGTCACCTTCGTTGAAGGAGTTCGCTCAGTTTAGAGAGCTCACCATATAGAAGACAGCAACCTTGTTCATAGTTTTCTTTTACTTAGAAGGTGGAAGTGAGTGAAGGGAGATTACGCCGAGAGATCATTCTAGTTAACTTGAAAGAGTGCTGGGAAGAGTCGAAAACAGAGAGAGGGCCAATTTGTGTGGAAGCAAGAACATCTTTGGGCAGAATAGAGATGACTCAGTGTAAAAGCCTTGGGAAGCAAGATATTGCTACCAGGCTCTCGACCTTTATTCTTGCATTGTCATTTTGTAATCTGAACTTATTTATAAAATGGAAATTGCATTTTTATATCTGTCCACTCTCTTTACAGTACGCATGAGTAGCTAAAACTGTTGAATGGGTTGAGAAGTACTTAGCTAGCATAACCTGAGAACTTCACTTTATGCGATCATCTTGTATTATGTATGCTTCATTCATCCTCTAGAGATACTCGGGAGGGTAGTCTAAGGATAGAATCTAGGCTTGGAAAATTCAGATTAGAATCTGGGCTCGAGAGAGTCAAATTAGAAACACATAATCAAGAGATAGAAGCTTAGGAATAAGTTTTGTTTGTTATTAACGTATAGCATGCACCCTAGAGATAGGATATGATTGTATGCGATCATCTTGTACCTCTGTGCATCATTCATCATCGCATAGGCAAGAAGTAGAGACTTAGGAATAATCTCTATAGACATCATCGCATACATCACATGCATCCTAATACTAGGAGCTATCGCATTTGCATTGGAAAATGAACTACTGTCGCATGTGTGTAGCATGGTTGCATAGCTTGAATGTAATCTTAGGAAATGCTAGCTAAAGGCCTTCTCAACCCATTCCTCCGCATACTCATTGTATCTTTCGTGTTATTAACTCTTTTCTCAAATTCCGCCGTATAAACTTTATACTTCAAACAACATACGAACCAACCCTTTGATTTATTTGTTACCGCAAAGTGTTCTAAAATTACCGTCACATACTGTTTTCCTTAGTCCCTGTGTTCGACCTTGGGCTTACCAGGAAACTCAGTAGGATTTATACTTGGATCTTGCTGAGAAAACTTGCATGCACAACGCATATTCCACCATCGCATTCTACACCATTATTTCATCACATTAAACAACCATCAAGTTTTGGCGTCGTTGCCGGGGACTACGACAACACATTGGGCTAACGATAATTTTCTTGATTTTCTTCGCAGCTTTCAATCTCTGGCGAATTATGACCCAGAGATTGAAAGAACGTTCCAACAAAGATTGAGAAACAACCGCCAACAACAAGAAGACAAAACTTCAAGAATGGTGAAACAATCGAAAGAGAGGGCTGCAAACTCAAATAATATAATGGCCAACCCCATCCTCCTGGTGAATGACCGCAATAGACCCATTCAAGACTATGTGTCGCCCAACCTATAT